>NW_026851378.1:0-32662 GCF_030913485.1 Colletotrichum godetiae
GGTTGAGGTCAGCGTAGGTTCCCTTGTGCAGTGCCTTCTTCATATCGAGCCAACTCCCATCATTCGCCCAGGTGTTATTGATGGTCCAGTCGGCGCTGGCCCACTTGAATTTAATGTCGTGCGGGTTGTATCGCTCGTTCATGACTTTCAGTTGCTGCTTTAACATCCCTTCCTGTTAAACAGGATTTAGTAGGTTGCATACATCCTGCCTCCAGAAGTATTTACTTTGACATAGCCATCGGATTCCGCGGTGGAGTTTGCGATGGCATGAAAATGCACATTGACATGGATATCTTTCCACGTGTCCAAGCTTTGAGCCGAGATTTCTTCAAGGGCAAGATTCTTGATCATGAGCTGCTGCGCCTGACTAGGTTCGTTGTTTCCGCAGTATTGATGGGCATACACTAACGGAATGCTGAAAGCGGGGAAAAGAATCAAGAAGAAGTGCATCCTGCCTGTTTTCTTTGGCTTATGTGTCTGAATTGTCGGGCCTTGGGTTGCGAATCTTGCACGATGTATTTGACAAGAGCTGTATTAATGATGTAAGTTGAAGTTTTGCGCGGACGTAGAGAAAAGGAGCAATAAGCAGGGAGCTTCTCAAGTTGTTATATCCTGCCCACTTGATAAGCCCCAGGGGACTTTTGTTATCTGTAGTTCCTTGCCGTTTACAGAAGGTGCAACTGCAGGACGTTATCTCGGCTTTTTACACAACCTAGCATATGATTCGATGTGGCTGCAAAAAAAGTATGACAGCCCTCCTTGTCAATGCTGCCACCATGCCCTTGTATAGCTAGTTAGGCCTGGGCTTTCGATTACCAACGTACATACTCTGTATATAGGTTAGCAGTGCAGCTAAATAATCCAATTCTCGAAGAAGGGGATTACATTTAGCTACATATTCATTTTGGCATCTTCCCCTGCCCATAGGCACCCATCGATAATATCTGTTTGAGTACCAGCTGTGTCAATGCGTAAATTGATGGGTTGGTCACTGTGGAATTGTAGATAGCTGTGATTGGTGTCTATTCCTCTATTTCTTCAGAATTGCCTCGCTGCGCGCGGCCCTTTTGGCACGTCTTTGGTGTGTGCCTCAGACTGCTAGCAAGGTCTCTTGCGTATTCCGTCAGCACTCCGCTTGCTGCGTAGCGAAGGCGCTTTGTGGGCACCTTATGCCCTTGATGAGCCCTGTTTTTCAACAATTACAAGTCCAAAGCCCAAATTGCACTGTGTTCCGCACATATGATGGTCTACCAGTGTCATTGCGGACCTTGCAAGGGAAAATGGTGGGAGATCTCAGTCTTGACAGGGTTAACCAGATCTTAACGAGGACCATAACCCAAATTTAGACAACTCCAATTGATGGCGGGTCTGGTATTCCAGGATTTTGAAGTGGAGCACAAAAAGTTAATTACTGAATCCACCGATACGAGCTTAATTCATTCTGACATGTACCATTCTTGCCACAAGTTCTACCGTGGGTCTCAAAGACACAACAACGGAGACCACTTCGATTCACCCCTATCGGCTGTCCTCGATTCCACGAAAAGCTTCAGCAAAGACAGAAAGGACTACCACCAGGTTAGTTCCATACCTTGATAAGAGGTGCAGATAGTGATATTAACAGGTCTAAAGCTGGACCACTAAATTTGTACGACAAATATGTTAGGAAAGGCCTAGTTAAAGAAGTGTTTCCATCAGGTACAACAAGATCATTTAACCTTAACCCAACAGCAAGAATCAGATAACTTCAAGCTCTTTTTGTTCTTGTACATTTCTTTCCAATCCATCGTTCACGTAGTTACACTTCAGCATCTTCCACTCCGCTGTCCAGTGATACTACCGATTAGAAACAGCAAAGGAAGTCTCAGACTAATCAAGCCCGAGCTTGCAGCGACATCTTAGCAGCTGTCTTGAGGACAGCCAATGTTGGTGCCGTAAACGCTGCCGCCGACATTGCCAAGTGCTAATCCCGCATTCACAACACCGGCAATACCTTCGCCAGCGATTGCACCAGCTGCAATCGCGTAGCAATATGTATTCCATGTCTTGGGACTATTGTGCCTCCAAACCTTGGAAATAATCGCTCCCATTGTTAGGGCAGTAGAATATTGGGTCTGAGGGATGACAAAGGCGATTCCGATACTCATCCAGTTAAGCAACCATTTCTGGTACTTCTCTCGCTCGCCAACAAGGTAGACCCTTCTGAATACGACCTGGAGGACAGCCATGACGCTTAAGACAATGGCAAAAATACTAGAAGATAAGGGGATGGGAATATTGGGCGATACGACAGCCTCAGCGATGGCTCTCCAAGCCGCAACGCTTGGAACGGAGAATTCGCAACGGTCGAAATCATTCGGTTGAAGGATGCAGGGGTATGCAGCAGCAAAAAGGAGAAAAATGCCTGACGGAGAAAGTTAGAAGAATAAACAGCGTCAAAACATCAGGCAGACCAACTTGGTGCGAGAAACATGGCAATGAAGCATCCAAACGCTTGCGCGTAAAATTGTTGCTTAGGTGGTGTTCGAAGAAGATATCCAACACGGAAGTCACCAATCAAAGTGGAGGACATGTCTGCACCTCCAGATGCAATCGCGCCAGAAATGAGATTGGTTGTAAGAGCCTGTGTAATAGGCATGCCCTGCGTGACCCCGCCGAACACAAGCTGCGAAATTTTGCCGGCTGAAGACACGGGCGAAATATTTGTGACAGCAACGGCGTGGATCACTAAGAACGAGAACAATACCGCAAGAAACGAGCCAAGGATTCCGAGACCTGATCTGGTTAGCTACAACTTTGTGTGTGACATTGTGCTCAAGGGGGCTGACATCGCATTACCTCCGTTCATGTTGAACTGGACCTCGAAAATGATAACGGTAAGGATGAGTACGGTTATGACGCCGCCGACCCACACCCAAATAGGGACTTGCTCCTCCTTTGTAGCAAAGTCTTCGGCGATGGTTGCATTTTCATCTTCTTCCCGTGCTTGGCGACACAGAAAACCATGGCTCCTTCCCTTTGCGATCAAATACGCGTTAATTGATGCAGCTGAGGCTGTCCACATCTTCGTTATTCCCTGCCATAGAATCCTATAACTAGCGAAGAACTCAGCAATCGAGTAGCAGAGTAGGACCAAAACTCCAGGCCACAGGAACCAGTAGCGTGGGCTTGGCACGTAATTGGGATCGGAAATCCCACCAAGTCCGGTAAAGGAGACCACTCCGCTCCATTTTGGATCGTCCGGGGCTAGTTGCCTGCCTTGGCAAATACCATAGTGAACCAATATTGGTCCTAGGAAACCCCAGGCAAAAAAAGTCCCGATGAAATACGAGATACCGACATTCAGACCGACAAGGAATCCAGAGCCTAAGAACTCGTCCATTAGTGATGTGCCCTTGCTTTCTTTGTGCTCAGAATAACAAATATACCAATGAAAGCTGGGGTCCATTCGACAAACCAACCCCAATTCTCCACGTTGATTGCCCAGTTGCTGTAGTTTCCCCATATAAAGAACCTGAGAACACGCTTAGCAGGGTACAGTAAAGTAACATGAACTTGCCGGCAAGCGTGGGTGTTTACCATGTGAAGATATGCCAGTCCCATAGAATTCCAGTCGCGTAAGCTGAGACAATCCTGAGAATAAAGGCGAACAAGAGTGACCATCCGAGTGCTTTGACCTTCTTTGTAGCTTCGCTTGAACCTGAGCCAATTCCATGCATCGACTGAATCGTTAAGGCAATTGCGGTTGCTGTTTTTGGTATCAGTGATGACGCCCAAGATGCACAATATTGACAGAATGGTGCTGACCTGACGGGAAAGATAGCTGGAGTTCTTTAGCAACATTAACGATGAAGAACTTGCGCAGAGGAATAGCAAAGAAAAGCCCGAAGAAAGAGCAAATGATGGCGAGAGTGATGATACGGCCAATATCATCTTGCGGTCTCTCCGACAATAAATTTAGCTGGTACATTGCTGGGATGACACCAATAAACAATGAGCCAAGACCACTGGCGCCAGTAGCACACGCTTGCAGGATGCTGTTCTCCTGGGGGCCGAATGGCATTCCGATGATCGGAGCACCAGCAAACGATTTGACACAAGCTTTGATAATTCCGAAGCCGAAAATGGCCCCGAACATGGCAGCTCCGAAACCAAACCCGGTTTTGAGACCTTTTTAGAAGGCATTAGTTTAGATGACGACAATTTGTGCTGGTGTTGAAACATACCGAGGTAAATATTAGCTGCATTCACAAGGGAGCCCAAAATCGTCCCAACAACGAGGGCGCGAATTGTGAGAACATTGTGCTCTTCAGGGAGCCCCTGAACAGGAGGAAGTGGTTTCCACAAATCAAAAACCTCGGTCTCTCCTTCATCCATGCCGATTTTAACCGTGTCATCAGTGACTAGCATGGCATGGCCTCCACCTGCAGCTTCCTTAGTTCCAGTATCAGATGGATGTTTCTCTGCGATGGCAGTTGGCTTCTCGCCCTTGATCGTCGCGATCTCCATTGAATTGTATTCCGAAGGATGATTCAGGTTTTTACTTTTGCTGCAGCAGGAAAGTATCGATGGCCGCAAGCGAAGTTCCAAGGGCGACGGCAAGAGAGTATATATGTACTGATCTAAAGCTGTAGATTTCAGCTAAGGACATCTACTCTACAGGGGTAGATGTAATTCATCCATAGCACCCACAAACGGATTTATTCACGAGGCAGCCAGATAAGGAGCGGAAGACCGACAATGTAACCGACATGGGATGCTGCCGAGATCCCGCGCCGGCCCACGACAAATCAATTGTGGTGTCACTCTGTCTCCGGTTGTCGGGATTGTCGCATCCTCAGCAAGATACTTGGAGCAGGATCGAGAGATAAAGCTTCATCGGTGTAGTCAACTAATAGGCCGACACTATTGATCATTTCCCCGAGGGCAGAGCAAAGATGGATCCGGTGATGAGGGGGTTGAGTGAGGTCGATAGGTCTAAAATAGGGGCGAGGTAAAATCAGTTCTTGATAGCTACAAAAAGATTCATCCACAAGCCAGTTAGATACACAATTAATCAGCGACAATACCACTAAACGTCTGAGCGTTTTGAGACAGTGCGATGGTTTTCAGTAGGCAATTATTCATATTACATTGCTGCCATGTATCAACGCAGTTGACGCTCGCTTTGGTAGGTTATTCTCCGCGGAGTCAGGGATACTGCTTAGTTGAACTAACTAGTGTCGGAAGCTGGAGTAGCCCCTGGCTTCTAGTGATTGAGAAATGGCTCAATCAAGATCATCACCCCACCCTGATGACAACTTTTCTACAAGGCAGCCGGACATTAGACCGCCGTATCATAGACCATATCCCCGAACATCAAAGCTTGGTTGGATTTAGACTGGTAAAATAATACGAGTGGTACTATACTTAAAACAACATGTGTTGTAAAGTGAGGTGATTATTATATGTATGACGCCTTCTTGGGATTCAACACCAACTTTAGGAAGGTAAGAAAAATTTCTCTCGATAAGCACGGGTTCACGTTGCCGAATCAAAGGCTCCTCCGAATACCTAGGTACTGGTGTCAAGTGTGGGCCTACATTTCTCCTAGCTATGAATATGGTGTCTATTTGATCAGTAGATTTTGATGGATCCCAAGCTCGTATTCAATCGGTAGCTCCAGATTGGCTTCAGCAAGGGAGGGATTACCAATCCCACGTTCCCCTATGTACCGGGTTATTTTCGTTTGTTATCTACCACCATATGGGTTCACCCGCGAACACATATGGATCTCTGGCATAGATACCTAAATAGGTCGATATGAGCCGACCGAGGAACCGGCCGAGGAGCACGCTGGTAGATGTCACCGGGTGTCGGTGTGTACCTTCCCACTCTTGAATTGATGCACGCAAGATAAAGTTCTCCCCGGTAGTCACGCTACGTAGATATAACCGAGGTAAATAATATTATTAGTTAACCACGCGCAGTCAGTCTGCTGTTAGTGATAAATCCCACCTCAGGACTATTCCTAGCGACATATAATATATGCTTCTACCACCCTATCTGCAACCTCTGTCTCGCTAGATTCAACTCGAAGCCCATTATCGATTCTTCTCCATTATGCTAAACCTGATCTCAATTCTCGCCATTGGCTTGGGGTCGGCCACTGTGGCAAGTGCGGCCCTGCTGGAACTGCCTATGATCGTCGACAATGGTTATGTATGATCCCAGGCTTCCTCAATCTTGTTTATCTGGAAGAGCTTTTGCTAATGTACTGGATGCGCAGACATTGGTAAACCTGAACATTGGTACCCCGCCACAGCCGCGCCGACTGCTATTCGACACCGGCAGCGGATCTACCTGGATCGTGGACTCGACCTGCGCCCGAAACTGCACCAACTCTAGCGGGTGAGTTTCATTGTTCCAAATGTTCTAACATATCCCCATCTGGAGCTAACATTGACGCTTCAGTTGGACTCGGACCGGATATGATATCGACGTCTCGAAGACAGGTAAATACACTGGCGACGCTGGAGAGATAAGATATGTCTCCGGCAGTAGTACCGGTGGGCCCACTGTGGAAGACAGGGCATGGATTGGGGATGTGTCGTGGAAGCAGCAGTTCCTAGCTGCTAACAGATCGACCTGGCCTGCTTTGCCTGCAGAGGGATTCATGGGCCTGGCGTTCAATACCATCCGTCTGGGAGACGCCCGTGTACTCCCTTGGACGATGATGCACAAAAACGTCCTAGACAAGCCACAATTTTCTCTCTACTATGGAAATGGGTCAACAGATGCCAATAACCGCACTGGAGGCTTGTTGACATTTGGTGGTTCGAGAGAGGAGGAATACATAGAGGGTGAAATGGCCGAAGTACCCGTTGTAAAGCGGAATGGGGAGTTTCAGCTCTGGCGTTCAAACCTTTTGGGTATCAGCGGATCTTTCACCACAACTAATGGCACCAGCATCCCGCCGATTGAGACCAGCTTGTTCAACAATACGGCCATTTTTGACACTGGGGCTGCAGCTATGTATTTTCCGGCTACAGTGGCAAACCAGCTCTACGCATCAATCGGTTGGGACCAGGACAGGTTCAGCAACGGTCACTTCCCACACTGCTCTGAGTTCAACAACACTTGGTCAGTGACCTTTACATTTGGCGGAGATAATGACGAAGCTCTTGCCAATGTAACCATGACTGGAGATATGTTCGCTATGCCCGGTTTCGCAAATCGAGAGGAATTATGCTGGCCCCCATTTCAGACGCAGAACAGTCCGAACGTCTCGCTACTAGGCAAAACCATGCTGTCATCATTCTACACAGTATTTGATTTCGGGGACTTTGATGAGAACCGTTACAAACCAACTGTCAGTTTCGGCAACTTGAAGGAAAAGCACATTGGGTAAATGGAAGAGTAGTGGTCATATGTCAAGCACTAAGGGTTCATATCATTAATACAGCATGTATCTGCATGTGATGTAGGGAAAATAGACAGCTAGATAAAAAGATACCCGGTCAGTTCATCCCATAGACTGACTGGCATGCTTGATCGACCATGTACTGTATTGGTGCGGAAGGTTTTAGATGACTAGTTGTGTGCGGTTTGTGCTTTTAATTCCCCCCTGACAAACGGGTAAAATTTAAGTCTTAGAGATCCGCAAGTTGCCCTGTAAATGTGGGTTAAGGTGTCAGCCGGTTGCATAAAGCTAACCCGTTTTACTCTCTACTCCGGCGATTTACGATTTTTGCGGATCTCTGGTGTGGGGTTTGTGCTTTTCTTCCCCCTGACAAACCGGTAAACTTTGGGCCTTACACTACAGATCCGCATGTTGCCCTGTAAAGGTGGAGTTTGGTGTCAGCCGGTTGCATGAAGCTAACTTGTTTCGGGAATTGGACATGCCCCTCAACACTAAGTGCACGTCTGCGGCCCTGGTGTCGCTCACGACTCACGGCATCTAAATGTAGCTCCGGCGATTAGGCCCACCTACGTCGAGTGATATCAACGCAGTAATCAAGGAGTAGTTATGCCATTAGGTACGAAGATGGTGAAATTTTCAGCTTGCCGGGAACCTTGCTGTTGGTATCACAGGCGTGATACATTTCCTCATGAGGGTGTATCTTCGGCAACAATCACGTCGATATCCGTGATTGTTGGTTTGCGTGTACCACAGGTTAGTCACACAGGTATTCCTGATATCGCGATCGGTAGCAATATCGTTGGGTTAATCTGGTGTTCTTGAGGGTAGTATCTGAACGCGGAGGCTAGTGATATGGAAGGAGGGAGCTGAGGTGTGTCACGTGTCTTCGGCACGTGACATAGCTCGGCTCCGTGTACGTGTATACCTAGCGATTACCGTTTGTTCCCATGGTGATAACTGCTGTTGTTCTTGTTTTTTCTTCTGCCTATTTACATTGTGCGCAGGGGCCGGTCGAAGTAGGTGGTGACGGCCTGGGTGGTTGCCCCACCTTTCTCCGGTCGTAATGACTAAGCCAGTTGTCCCGCTTCGTCCAGGGCAGGCGTCAGCCAGCCCACGATACCTGCCCATTGCTTCTTATCAGCCTTGTTGTTCCGACACTTGCAAAACATGATAGCGTGATTGCAAGCCACCTACATTCGAAATCAGAGAGCCTTCAAGAGATACTACAACATAACTCCAGGATTTCCATTTCGCCCGATGTCCAATCAGGATCATTTAGCAAGATACAATCAAGGAGAGAATTTTCAATATTAGGGTTAGTTGGACTTCCAGCCTGTTAGCAATACGGAACCCTGTTGCCTGGTATAGCTCATTGACGACAGCATTGTCTCTCGTATCAGGGGTTCTCGTAACAGCTAAAAGTATTATAAATAGCTATTATAACTTACTAGAACATGCCGTCGTGATTTAATTCTATATATCATCTACTTCATTAGTGACTTTTGGGGACTCTTTTATGTTACGCCCGCCGCAACCTGTCACTGTGGGCGCGTAGCTATATAATGCAGAACAAGGGAAAATGATGCCGGAGTCATCATTATCGAAGGTTTTGCTTTGTGCCACAGTTGGTTGCCTTGACCTACTCGTAACAGTTTAGACGTTGGATCCTTAGCCGAGACGCTGGGGTTCTCCTAAACAGCACATCTATAGAAAGCTATCTCGAAAACTACTTGTCTGTGCTGCAGAAGTCTGGACGACTTTGGTAAGTTCAATCAAAACTTTTAAATCGGCATACCGACAATGAAGCACTGATTAAAACTTTAAGCAACTAAACCAAGGCGATGAAATTAAAGGAAACCTACAATCGTGATACGCCCATGTGAGTGTTACGGCCAGCTAGTCGTAGGGGTATGTTTGCAGAAGTTGAGGCTGCGATACTCAGTAACAGTGTCGTAAGTCTGGATAGCTTCCTAGAAGCTATGTCTGTCAATCGTAGGGTAAGGCTTCGGTGATCAATCGTAGTCTTGTCAAGGTGATAGCTGAAAGCGGATGTTAATCCTGATACGAAGTTAATTGCTGAAGAAGCTATGGATAGTCTGTCCTCGAGCCCGGCTCGAGCCCGTCCTATATACGAGTCCAATTCTGACTGAACAGTGCTGAACAGTCCCTTTGTCTGGGTATGTTGGATATGTGAAATATCCAACATGTTCTTATCTTATTCTCATGTGACTTAATCCATAGTTCTTCCGTTCCGTTGGGGTTGTACCTGTGTTCCTTGGCTATATGCACCTTCTCCTGTAAAAACCTTTAATTGGCACATAGTGTTAAGAATTGTTAGGCTTTTGCAGGGCTTCGGCCCGTATCCCTAACGGGTCTTTATCATTTCCGTCTTCACTTTCGGACTCGTCCCTCAACACCACCACAGCACCCCTCCCCTTCTCTCCTTTCACAACACCAAACACGACGAGACCTCCCCGAAAGTGAAGTAGGGCGAGAGTTTAGAAGCTTTGAAGGTCACTCTCGCTCTCGCCGATCCGCGCGTCCGCCAGCCTGCGGCGCGCTGTGCCCGCCGCGTGCGAGCCACCACTCCGACAAGGGCTCGAATTGCCTTTGTCCACACACCAAAGCCCCGGCACAGCAGTTAGGTCATTTTCTGTCTCCGTGCCAGACCTCCTGTCTGGAAGGTCTTGAACACTTTCGCTCCTGCCAGAGCCTGACTTGTTCAGGCAGTAACGGAGAGCGATTGTTGCGGGCTCCTGTATCGCCATCGGCTGGGAGCCAACTTGCTGTACGCCTTTGTTGCTTCGCTCCAATGCAAAGTGGAGAGGAGAAAGGCGTGGAACCACATCACGACCGGCCGTGCTAGGTTTTTCCCCCTTATGGTTTTCCTAGCACTATCCGAACTACTTTCTTGTGGATGAAGCGACCCGGGAAAAGGATGGCGGATAAGAGAATTCTGGTCAGGTGAGAAGATTTGCTTCATTTTGGAGCGGTTTGAACAGGAGCGTTAGGTGAAGAAGTAGCCCTGTGACATAGTTGGGATTATTATAGACTATGTCGGCATCGCGCCGGACACGTCTGTTGTCGCTCGAGACGTTAAATATACCACCACCGCCACCACCACCTCCTTGACTATATGGATTAATGGCCCGCCGTAGCCGCCGTGAGCCTGCGCGATAGGCCTTGGCCCTAGTACGTCTGTTAGGTCGTAACAGTGAGATGGATCTCAAAGATGACAGAGCGCAATCATAAAGGATAGCGAGGTTCAGGACTGCAAGTTGTCTGACGCAAACTTTCTTTTCGCTCCGTGCAGTCCTCCTAAGTCCTGTTCGTAGCTGAAAATAGTTGGGCAAAGGTATTCAGAGATCATAGAGGTATCTATTCTATGGAGTATGATATGAAGTCGAGTCTTTAGCCAATGAGAACCACTCTATGCTTGATCTTTCTCCATAATCGGTTCATTCTCATTAGGCCCGCTCGCTTGGCAGCACTATTGTCGTGTTAATACAATCACAGCTCCTCCACTTGTCACGAAGTCAACTTTAGCACAGTCAATACTACTGAGGACCCAGTCAACACTGAAATTCCACAGCACCGGCAAACAGCTAAAATTTGCAGGATTACCCCACTGTTAGTGATGTCATGGATGATTCGGCGGCCTGTCGGTGTATCTAGGTGATATGATGCATTATTTGCCTTGTCAGTATCTGGGTCTCACGCGTAGTAATTCAATTTTCTCGGACAAGCAATATTCTTCTCCACCTTTAGTTAGACCCTCGGCATTCATGCCCTCTTAGCGTGTTCCACTTTCAAGCAAGCTAGAACCCCGTATTTTCACGCTTAGGCATCTCGTATTGTTCAAGGGGATTCGAGAATAGATGCTATGTACTCTGTGAACTACAGTGCCGTGTAATTCTTACCACTTTAAAGCAGGGGCTACTAAATACGAGGAGGCTAGTCTCCATATTCAGACGACACCGAGGCTGTCTGTCGTGGGCCCCAGCTATGGTAGCCCACGACCACTTGATAGCGGAGCACAAACTCCATGTCAGATGCCTTGCGGTAAGTGATGGGTGTGTCGGAGCGGGTCAATCTTCCCGCAAGGCAAGAAGGTATAAAGCCGGCTAACCTGCGTTGTAGGAACTTTTGAATAGCAAAAATCGTCAGTCTCTCATTCATTCAATTCGGATTCACTTCTGTCGCTAACTACTGTCTCTCGCTATTCATTGTCATATTTCTTCAACATGCATTTCCTTCACCTTTCAATCCTTTTTGGGCTGGCGGCTTCTGCAGTGACGCGTCAAGAGCATCGCTGCATTGAGCCGGCCACTCGAGTTGAATGGCGCGACCTCGAGCCTGAACTTCAGCAAAGCTATATCGACGCTGTTCTATGCTTGAAGACGAAGCCTTCGAGACTTGGCTTCAATACGTCATTGTATGACGACTTCCCTTACGTGCATCAGAAGTACAACAAGATCAGTAAGTCCCGTTCACTTCTGCCTTGAATGTTGCTAACTGATCCAGTCCACGGTATTGCCGGGTTCCTTCCATGGCACAGGTACTTCGGACAGGTCTATGAGGATGCGCTCCGTGAATGCGGATACAAGGGCGTTGCAACGTTAGTCCACTGTGTCCTTCAAAGAATCTGTTCTGACAAAATACAGGTACTGGGACTGGACTCTGGATGTCATGAAATTCGCGGAATCTCCCGTCATGTCGCCCACTTTGGGATTTGGTTATGATGGTAGCGACTCGCGAACGGAAACATTGTCCACCGGCCAGAAAATTCGATGCGTTGACTCCGGTCCCTTTTCCGAGCTCAGACCATCTTACATTGCTATCAACCCTACAACAACGATTCAAGAGGAGCACTGCTTATTCCGCTCATTGAGTGACGGCAATACTGCCAATTCTAGAATCTCGGCCGAAAATTATAACGCCACATCAATTGAAATCGTGCAGAGCGAGAAGACCTTTGAAACATACCGTCCGATGTTGGAGGGCGGTCCTCATGGCATCATTCACTCTTCACTGGGTGGAGAAATGAACCCAACTACGTCCCCGAATGGTTAGTCAATATGAATATTACACCAAATACTTGCTCACATGCCCTAGAACCGCTGTTCTTCTTGCATCATGCTCAGATTGACCGTCTATGGTGGAAGTGGCAGCAGGAGAGCCCTTCCACACGAGAGTTTGAATATTCTGGCCTGGCAGCGCAAATCAACTCGACAGAGCTAATTCCTGCGCACTTGGATGATATGCTGCTCATGGGTGGACTGGCAGAGGATCTTCGTGTTCAGGATGTCATGACTACTAATGGCCGTCTTTGTTATGTGTATTGAGTCATTAAGGCCGTCTAATTTGTTAGCTTCAACGGTAAGGTAGCTTTAGCTCCTCATTAGTGTTATTCTTTTCTCTTGCCGCTTGATAGAGAAACAGCAATACATAAACTCAGACTTTGATATATAGCCGTAAAGGGTACTCAACTATACTCGCTTTAAGATCTGTTGTATTATTGTTTATCTATTGTAAGAAGTGTTAAGGTTGATAATCCTTACATTCATCTTATTAAGGTTTCTATATCCCTAAGTATAAAGCTATTTTCTACTTATCGCAGAGGTACGCTGCAGAAAGGGGGTTGATAACGAGTTGATTTTCTGGTAGCAGGGATCTGAAGCGAAGTCATATTAAGTATGCCTGTGCTATAGATCTAGCTACGAAGTCCTCTATATTGTTAAGGGTCCAGCCCTCGTGAGACCACGGTAGGGGTGACTTCAGTATATAGAATCTAGGCTAAGGAGTAGGAGTAGGAGTTTTCTTGAGCGGGGGTTCTGCGGAGGAAAAGCGCTTAAGTAGGACCTTCGCGGAAGCAGCGCGGTAAACCGTGGCAGTATCCGGGCTGAGGCCTGGATCCACTAATCGGGTCTAGCCCGTAACAATAGGTGAACCCACGCACAAAGGCGGCAACACCCTAGATTTATGCTGGGCGTCCAGCAACCTCCATGGGGCATCCAACAGCATAGAAACGTCCTTACACACAACATCAGACCACGAATCTCTGCTTACCCGGGTCCCCTTGGCCCTGATCGATTCACCCATCCCGACCCCGGGAAGGTTTCGGCTCGACACGATGGACGAGGAGCTTTTCCTCGGCATCATTAAATGCAACTTACAACCCATGCGCCGCACTGCAAGCAACATCCAAGACCCACAGTCTTTGGATCTCCTAGCACAACAGCTTACGGACTGTCTTATTGAAGCACTCACGGCTTCCACAAAGCGCACGCTCGGGAAAGGTACAGGGAGACCATCCTGGAGCGAAAGCTGCACACGCAAATACCGAGCCTATGCGAATAAGCGAGCGATGTTGGTAAGACTCAGCGCAGCCGGAGTCAGCTGCCAATGGGAAGAAGAGGAGGTCGGAGCTCTAAAATAGGACTTCCTCTACGAGTTTAAACGCTCTAAAGATGCCTTTTGGAAAGATAAGATCTCCTCAGCCTCCTCAAGCAAAGACATATAAACATCGTGTTCTGCACGATCAACAGTTTGGAGCACTCCCTCTTCGCTCTTGCAGCGATCTCGTCGCAGTGGCCATCCACGACATCGAGTGCGCCTGGCAAAGAGGCCTGGTTACCTCTATACTTACGCTTAACATAAAAGGGTCTTTCGACGCCGTGCTCCCAGGACGACTGGTCCGACGCCTCCGCGAACAAGGATGGCCGGAGAACCTCGTAAGCAAAAATACCGAATACATCGATCCGTTAGAACTCCCCCCTTGGGAGCAACTAGCGGACTGGCAGACAGCCCTCGCCAGGGTCGGCTACGCGCCTAACAAGACCAAAGAAGAACAGGCCCTTTCCTTTGCAGGCAGGGTGGCAACTTTCTCCAAGCGGGATATTGTTGTCTATACTGATGGGTCCCAGATGTCGGACGGCAGCAGCACCTCCGCCGGAGCAGGCTGAGTAGGGTACCAAGCTACACGGCAGATCTTCCGCGGATCCGAACCACTCGGCTCCCAAACTGAGGTGTATGACGCGGAGGCACATGCTGCGTATCACGGCCTGATGGAAGCCGACCGGGCTCCTACGGCTCGTATGGCAGATAACATCCACATCTGCCTCGACAACCTCGCAGTCGCGGCTAGACTGTACTCTCAGAGCACAGGAAGCAGTCAGGCTAGATTCAGGGCCTTCAATAGGCTCTCTTCCTCCTGGACTCGGAGACAAGGAGAAAGCTGGACAACCCCCGGCAGAGTTTATGTTTGGTGGTGCCCTGGGGACACGGGAGTACCAGGAAATGAAGAAGCGGATGCTCAGCCAAGGAAGCCTGCAAACTAATCCCAAAATCACAACCACAGCCCTCATTAGCGCACCTAAAAAGGCAAGCTAAAGCAGCTACCTTCCAAGCCTTTGCCAGAAAATGGCTGTTCCAATGCCCTCGGCAATATGCCGACCTCGAGATAGTTCTTCATCCCAAGCCGTCCGAACTCCGCCTCCCTCGGCACCTACTAGGAAGGCTATACGCAGCAAGATCCCATCATGAAGACTTTGCAGCATACCACGAGAGATTCGCTCATCAAGATGCGTTGCTCAACTGCTGCTGTGGGAAACCCAAGACACCAGTCCATTTCTACTTCTGCAAGCGTGGACGCAAGGCTACTATTGGTATCACAGGCTATATAATACCGTCTAGACGGTATAACCTTTCGGCAGGGTAAAGTAGTACTATTTTATTAATAATACCTATGCCTAACAAAAGAGAGATAAAGGGGAAAGTATCCTTTATAGTAGTATACTATATATAAATAGAATAAGGGCGCCCTAAGCTAGCGATAGCTATGAATACCGGCAGGCATTCGGTCTATACGAGTATTTTCGGTCCGAGCCTTAGTTACCCAAGGGCTTCGTAGCTCGTACTTCTATGCGGTCCCCGCGCGGTCTACGCGCGCCGGCTTTTAGGCAGCTGGCCTATTCCAACAGCTACACCGCGCTACCTCCGCCAACGTATGGCCAAAGCAAGCATTGATTTCTTATTAGGTTCTACTAAGGGAGCCTCTCTTCTATGTGAATAGATAGAGGAGACCAATTTCTTTTCCGAAATTTGCCCGAGTCATTGAACAGGAACGTTAGGTGAAGACGGTAGCCTATAACATAGTTTAGATTAGCATAGACCATGTCGGCATAGCGCCCGGCACGTCCTTTTGTTACCAGACGTTAAATCCATCATCATCATCATCATCATCATCATGCCATGTTAATCTCCATGAACAAATCATGAGTTATCTTGTATTCATTGTTATTGAACTCAGGATTATATCCTCTACCCATAGCATCAAACGAAAGACCGTGGTGGCCCTGCAAGGGGCTCCATGGGACTCAGCGCTGCGACCGTCCTTAGAAGGCCGGCTGTCCTTTGGGGGATCCCGGGTTAGGAGCACACGCCAAAAGGTATCCTGACCAAGGCGCCACTCTGAGTAAACAATTAACATCGAGCCTCGCTGGTGAAGACTGTGGCCGTGGTCGAGAGCACTAACTACGAATAGTCTCGGAAACGATCTGCTCGCAACTCAACCCTAAGCGCCTTAGTGCAAGACAACATATAAATAAACGACAAAGAAGCTAACTAAACATGCTAAGTGAACGACGGCCGCCGGTCTGAGCGATGGACCGGACACGAGTAAGAAAAACAACGTCAACGGGGATACGCTGTTGGGGATGATGTAGAGGGTACTGGAGCAAGTAGCGGAACTGAAGAATGAGAGTAAGGAACACCAAGCGACTATCCTCGAATCGCAGCGGCTGCTTGTTGAAAGCTAGCAACACGACTGAGAGATTCAACGGCTAAGAGCAACTGGAACAGATCAAGCGTTTAGGCATGAAGTCGGTACAGTCGAGTCTCTAGGCACATACGCCTAGATCGCGAGTATCCATCCGAAAAGCCAACCCGATAACGTACAGGCCCTCTCCGCGGCAAATACAACACCCTCGACGTTTGTGGCCATACTTCTCTGCACTGTCGACGGGCCAAGGGTAGATGCAGCCGAAAAGGACAGAGTGACCGCAGGCACAGGCAGGTCAGCCGCGGAGAGGAGAGTGGAATGAGGACGAGGCAATGTAACGGCAAGTGAAGATGCAAGGCGGTCACTGTCGACGGAAAGTCAATACAAGCAGTATTAAGATCTATATACAAGCGCAGAGGGTCAGATAGTTCTTTCTTCACTCAACCGTAGCAGTGCTTGCAGCAGGCAAATCTTTAAGGTGCTCATAGACCCTCTTTCCCTTTCCATCGAGAACCTCCTGTACGTAGGCCTTGAACTGCCTTGGCTGGATGTCGGGGTAAAGCTCATGAGTTGTCAAGTAACCCAAATAGGCTGCATACTCGGGGGTGTTATCTCCTCGAACATCACAAGAATACCAGTATTGGTACTGAGTCAGAGTTACGAACTCCAACGAATCTGGTGAGGGGTGTGTCGCTTCAATTTTGGCGATAATTGCCGAAATAGCGTTGGCAGAAACCTGTAGCCATGTCAGCATAGTGAACGAGCTACAAAATATTCGCACGCACATATTTTCGCTCGAGCTTCTCTCCGCTTAGATCCTCGACCAGGTCATACAACTGGTTTCGCGTCATGACCTCGTTGTAAGCAAGAACCATGCGGTTCAGGGTGCGAGGATCGTTTATGATCCTAACCACATAGTTCCCGATGTCTCTGATATCAGTTAGAGCAAAGCGCACATTACCATCTCCAGCAATGCCGTCCGAAGTCTCCATGGCTGCGTAGTCGACGCGGCCGGACGGAAGCTTTGGTAAATTGACCTGGTACCACCAGCCAACATCAATCACAGTGAAGGGAAGGTGAATTTTTTTGATATGATTCAGAATATCTTCTTTCTGGTGTTGAGATTAGTTTTGCCGTCTTATCAAGCTGTACGGCAAAAGGATTACCATGTCTCTCAAGAGAAGTGCTCCCTTAGGAGCTGCAACCGTGGCAAAAAAGCAGGGCAAGTACCGTTGAACGCTAGCCGCCTTGGAAGCGTTGATCAGGGATATTTCGTCCATCACGCTGCCACCGTAAATGGCAGAGATCACAATATCTATCCCTACAAGAGCCTCAACCAAAGCGACTTGTGGGCCGCTGAGATCAGCCGCGACTAGTCTGACACCCTTCCTTTGCAATTTGACCGTTGCGGGTTTCTGCATGGAAGATGGCCTGGTGAGAGCAACAATCTCCTAGGACAGTGATACAACCGTCAGCAAGATGTCTAATGGAGTCAGATAAACAAAGCGTACAAACTGTTGTGAGGTCGATTCCAATAGAGCGTCGACGATGACCGAGCCGGTCTGACCGGTGGCGCCGATGATAGCGACCTTCATGATGAAGTTGAATGAAGAAAACGATGCGGTCGATGTCAATTGAACCAATTTGCTACGCCCTTCTTTTTAAAGCTTCCAGCGTGGTTGCGAGACAAGTCTTGGGATGGGAGATCCGGATTTGTGAGAGCTTTCTCCAACATCAAATCTCCGCCATAACAGAAACTCCGCATACTGTCGAGTGTCGGTGCTGCGGAGAACCGGCATGTCCGTAGCATTTTGCTCCCGCCTTGAACTGTAAGCAGCTTAAGTAAACGCCATTCACCATAGATATCACGTTCAGAACGATTTGAAATCATGATAAGGGCACCCCGCAACCTTGTAGCTTGAGGAAGCAAAGTCCGGAGTGGGGTAGGGCTTGTTTTGCAGTGGAGCCCATCGAGCCTTCTTCGTCCTTCTCTTGTGCGACCTCGGCTTCGTTCTTCTACGACAACACAACATGGACGCAAATTGCCCAAGATGGCGAAAGCCATTAGTTGGGAGGCCCCGAACCGTTACAGCTCGATGAGTTTCCGTCCGATAGTCCGGGAGTTGGTTGATTGATTGATTGATTTTATCTTACACGGTAATCAGCCGCTCTTATGTCAGCAGCTATGCCCGGATAGCGGGGCTTGGCCAACAGCCCGAATCCGTAGCGCCCCACTTTGCCAATGCAGAACACTGACCAGCTATCTCCCAATCTCTCAAAACATGAACAAAAGCAAGAACGGGAGGAGGGTTTTTTTTTGTTTTAGATTTTTTTAAAAAAAATCTACTGTTAATTGTTAAAAAGTCTCGTTCCGGAACATATCCTCTGTCCCTATGTTTATCCAATAAAGAGAAAAAGAGACAAAGAAAGAACACCCATTTAAAAACTTATTTTCGCCTCGCCCCTCTTTTGACGCCAGAAATTGGTAGCCTCCAACAGCACAGGACAGCCCTCCATTAGCCAGCCCCACTTCCTCCAGAATGACAGGCTTGCCTCCCATCCTCGAAGGTCCCATGACTCGCCCCAAATGATAAAGGAAGGCGAATCACTCAAGATGTTATCCACGTTGAGGAGGTCGAGGCCCAACTCCTTACTTTCAAGGAGGCCAGCCGTCATGGCGCGCAATACATTTTCCCGAAATTGGGGACTGGGAATTAGGTCGATCCATGGGTGGTGCATCACTGTGACTTGTAGCGTGGTGGGCCGAAGCCCATTAGGACAAGGCTGAGACAGTAACGACATCGCAGGGATATCCGTACCCTGAAGGTTTAACGGTGATACGAGATCGGGACGGCAAAGCCCCTTGAATCTGAATTGAAGTAGCACCGCGTTGTGGGCGATTGCACCCAGAACGTTAAGCCTCACTAATAATTGGAGGTGTTCGAGTTTTGGCGCGCCATGGTGGTAATCCTCATACGCTTTTTGCATAAATCGCTGAAATTCTGTACGCTTTTCAGAAGTAGGCAGGAGGAGATAACCTTTCAGTAGGACCATATTTACTCTCGTATCGCTCTCCTCGTCTTCTTGTGTTTGTCGTACTAAGGAGCTGTCATCGTCTGTAGCTTCTGCCGCGGTATGAGTAAGGTAGTCCCCTAATATTGGCGGGGGATTGGGGAAAACGCGTTTATTCTTTCCTATACCGCAATGCGCTACTCGTCAGTATTCTGGAAGTAGGAAAAACGGTATATGCGACTGATACGCACGACGGGTTCTCTGATTCAGTCGGTTCTGCCGCCTCCGTCTCTCCAAGGTGCATGTTACGCCAGTCCAGTCATCGATTGAATGATGGACCCCTAATTGCTGAGGCATCGACTCCACAATGACAGCACCGACCGGTAAATCAAGTGCCAGGTTCGAATCCATTGTTTAGGTAGTAGCACGATCATGCTAGCAGAGTACACAATTGACGGAGAAGCGGAGATGTGGTTAGATTCTGCGCTTTCAGGCCTTATATGCAGCCCGCTTACCCCCCGGTAAAAACCAGAGGCTGAGACAAGGTCCCCGCATGATATTTGAATTCCCGATAGAGCTTGAAGGGTGGGCTCTGAGATGGTCGGCACCTAATCCGATGTTGAAATGCATACAGCTGTATCCTATGTTAGCGCAGACAGGGTAGTCAGCAGGCCGCATTAGCTCGCTCGGGTCATCATAGCCACTGATATTGTCTGAACAGGTGCCAGCCCCGCTAAGTCTGCGGTTCATCCTTCAATAAACTTACCAGAGTGTGGATCTGGAAGGTCCAGGGGTTGCAGGGTTTGGGTGTTAATTTACTAAACTCAGTTAGGAGGGCGTTCTTATGTCCGCTTGCCATCTGAAGCTTGGTCTGTGGGCTGACTCAAGGGTCCCCACTACAAATGACAAACGCTTCGGTCTCGGATACAGAACCTGATATGCAAGTATTTTACAAATGACCTAATCCAATACTTGGTAACGCAGTGCCTTGATATAAGGCACTGGCTTTCAAGCGGTGGCTCGTCAAATCCATGTCATCCGGAATGTTTTGCGAACCGGACGAATAAGTCAACGAGTCGGCCGGAGAAGACATATGTAGTGGAAGTATAATACAGTGTATGTTGCGGAGTTGCAAGGTATGCATCCACGCTCATTCGCATACGTTGTACTTTGTACGCTATATCAAAGAGAAAAGAGAGGGAAGTCTAAGGTCCAAAAACGGGTTCACCAATCAAATATATGAATTACAAAATATGCATCCTTGTGTGTGTTTTCAAGGCAGTTGAAAGCTTCCGTAAGGGTCATGTTTGATTTGTAATGCCAACCAGCGTGGTAATTTGAGACCTGTAATCGACACAACTGCACGGAAGAAAGTCAATAGAGACATCCTGCGATTTCAACAAGCTGTTACTCGTATATGGCGGAAGCCATAGTATTCGACCAATTACGAGGTTGCTTAGAGGGGAGACTTTGTTGCTAGACTAGATAGGTCTCTGGGCTGGTACATTAACTCAGCGACATGTGGCGGCAAAGATCGCATACATTCTGGACATATTTGACCACTTTCGTTACGTAAAAAAGATCATTGGGCATCTATAGTTACAAGTACCTTATTTCAGCCCAAGGGAATTTTTTGAAATGTATTCTCCTCGAAGGTGATAATTATAAAAAGGTTTGGACGTTTAGGCGACGTTAACTTGAGGCTTTAACAGTATCTGTCTTCTGGTCTTGGGAGACCTCGCATATCTTAGTGATAAAATGTCCGTAAATAGAGTTTTTTATCTAAAGTAAATGTTTGTTTACGTGTATTCTCCCATTAGATCAGAGTCACGAGCAAAATCTGGTTTTTCAAAAGACGGCGATTTCGGAGCTCTAACCATTTGTACCAAGCTAACCGAGCGGAGATAGACGTACTAAATCATGCAAGTTGAAATCTTGTTTACTTGTATCGCCGGCTATAAAGCATGTTGAAGGCCTGCCTGTCTTAATCTGAATAAATTCTCACCAACATACATTTCCGTTCAAGCTTGTACCTCTTCCTTGCATCAGCTTGTGTCATTCAAATATCTTCAAAATGAGATTCTTCAATGTTTCTTTGACCTTTGGTTTGCTCAGTCTCGCTTCTGCGGTGCAAATCCAAGACTGGCAAGTCAACGATTCCAGCGCCTGCTCTCCAGGCTGTGTTCGCTCTTGTATCTTTGCTGGTATTAAGAGCGATTCCTGTAATGGCTGCCGTCTTGCCTTCGCTCTTCCAGGTACCAGACTGGGTCCGACCTACGATTGCCCCGAAAACTCGGGTTTCAAAAACTGCGTTACACGTTGCCCTGCTGGCTCAGTTGTACGTAAATAAGTATTCATATGGCTACGAAGGCTACTAATAGTTCCACAGTCACGGGATCTCTAGCATGGTTAGAGAATAGAAATATTGATATCTATGTTCGCGAGCATGAGGATAGCAGTAAATGATGGGGGTCTGGTTCCTTTTGAAAGGGGTGGAGGGGAGGTGCGCGTGGCTTGGATTATACGTGTTAGGGACCCTATATAAGTTAAAGTGTATATAAATCCTACGATGTCTCTTCTTTATCACGGCCAGCTAGTTATAGTAAGTATATTAGTAGAAGTTAAGGCTACGATACTAAGTAAATTGTTACGACCCAACACGTATGACGAGGCCAGGGTCTCGCCCCACAAGACCTGCGGCGGCTACCACGCCATATATGCGGAGGAACTCAGGGTGACTCCTCTCGGGTCGGAAGAACTATGGACAAGTCACGTGATGATAAGAAGGACCGACGGACGATAAGCGGTCCATGAACAGGACCGACAAGACAAAGGCGGTCCACCCCTGTAGGACCGACATCGTGATATCAGTCCCAACCACGAAGGAACTGTTCAGATAGTATACGGGACTTATATATAGGATGGACTCGAGCCGGGCTCAAGGACAGACTTTCCATAGCTTCTTCAGTAATCAACTTAGTATCAGATCTTACGATCGCTTTCAGCTATCTCTACTAAGAACCCTTTTGATAAGACTACGATTAATCACTAAAGCCTTACCTACCTCACGACTTATAGACATAGCTTTAGGGAAGCTATCCATAACTACGATACGCTATTACTTAGTATCGCAGCCTTAACTTCTGTAAACATACTCACTACGACTAGCTGGCCGTAACATAAATAGTATAGTATAGTCGTAAATAGCTTTCTTAAAACTATAACTATTTATAAGTTATAAAATAAATAAAGCTTTAGTAATTAATTAAAGTTTTATCAAAGGGTTTTTTTTAATAAAGATATCGAAAAGTAATCGTAAGATTTAAAACTAAGTTAATTATTAAAAAAGCTATAAAAGTCTATTTTCGAGCTTAGCTCGAGTTTATCTTGTATATAAGTCCTACTTATAAATATATTTTGTATTTGGTTTGTTTATTAGTTATGTTCTTTATTATAAATAAATTAAATAGTTCATATGCTTAGTTATTTATAGATTGCTTTGATAACCTTATATTTAATATATTCTTTATTATAAATAAATTAAATAGTTTATATACTTAGTTATTTATAGATTACTTTAATAACCTTATTATTATGGCCAGCTAGTCGTAATAAGGTAAGTTCGCAGAAGTTTAGGCTATAAGGACTAAATAATAGTAAATAAAGTTATTAGATAGCTTTGGGGAAGTTATATCTTATAAGCCGTAGGGTAAAGCTTTAATGATTAATAATAATCTTATTAAAGGGTTCTTAATAAAGATAGTTAAAAATGATCGTAAGATTTGATACGAAGTTAATAATTAAAAAAGCTATAAAAAGTCTATCTTTAAGCCTAGCTTAAGTCTATCCTATATATAAGTCTCGTCCCTAAATATATTCTTTATTCTTTAGGTCGTTCTAGATTATTCTGATCTAGAATAATCGTTTAGACCCTAAATCGTATTAGATTAAAATAATCTAATATGATCCTTATCTTATTAGTATATAACTTATTTTATAGTTTTTCCGTCCTGTGAGGAGTAACCGTATCCTTATTTTGTATATATATATATTATGTTATAGCCGCTGTGGCCTAGTAGCTGGCCTTTAGGTTAGTTATATATGTTAGGTCGTAATATTAGCTCCTCCTCTTAAAGGTCTAGTCCCATAGACCTATAAATAAATAGTCGTGACCTAGGTTGGGGTCCGTTAAGTTTTATTTTTTACTATATCTTAATATTATATTAGGTTGTATTTAAAAATCCGATTTTTATAAAGTTCGTTATGATAAGATTAAGCGTAATCGTTAGGCTCTTGGTGTTCTTGTTAAATATAGAGGTTACGACGTAATGCCGTGTTCTCTCTATTTCTAGTATAACCGTATATATAAGATGGATTTGTCTAATTTGAAGCGTTATAGCGAGTGTATTATTTATGCTTTAATAAATTATGATAGTGGTAATGTGGTAAATGCTTGTGAGTTTCTTTAATTTTCTGTTTTTATTATAGTGCTGATCGTGTTTATAATGAATTGTTGTTTTAAGGAATAGAAGAAAATAGAGTATGAAGAATAAGAGGCCGAAGAGGCTTTAGAGGTTTTATAAACTTAATTGATAATTACTTTAAGTCGTTTGTCTTGTTTTAGGAAATAGAAGTGGTTTTTAAAAGAGTATGGTTCGGATCTTATCTGTTGTGGAATGTAATTAGTTGAAAAATAGGAGGCTGAGGAGAGGTCCTTAGAAGTATAGGAGATATGTATTATAGATAATCTAGCTACTTGGGGTGCTCTAAATGAGACTGATTGGTCGTTATTGGGGACTGGTTTTGTGGACCTAGGGCTTCCTGCTACGAGTGAGCTTTCTGGGGCTTAGTCGTTCTTCTATAGTTGTTGAGAAGTTGTTGTGCGTTTTGGAGGTTAGTATATGGTTCTTATGTATTTTCTTTATGTCCGTAGTTTTTCTATTTAATTAGGAATTCTTGTGTTTTGTTCTTAATTTTATAATCGATAATCTGTTCGACTTTATATTTTAGTTAGTTTAGTTTTATAATGATGCGGTCGTTTGTGTGTGAGCCTTGGGTGCTAGTTTTAAAAGTGAGATATGGAATACTAGGTGATATTTTATAGTGTTGGGGAGTTTTAGTTTGTAATTAATGTTTGAGACTTTTTAGATGATTTCGAAAGGTCTAAGTTTTTTATAGTCTAACTTGTTACTTGGTCGCTTTGTTTTGATGTTTTGTTGGAGGAGATAGGTGTTATCTCCCTTTTTAAAGGTTAGTCCTTTAATCCTTGATTTGTTAGTATATTTCTTTATACGTTCTTATATAAACTCGAGGTTCTTTATGGCCTTGGCCTAGATCTCTTTAAGTTTTTTTACGTCTGCTACTGCCTTTATAGTAAGTGGTCCTTTGCGTGGTTCTCTATAGGCGGTTGGTTAGTAACCGATATTGAGCTGGAATGGGGATTCCTTTATGCTTTTGCTTACTACTATATTGTATGTAAACTGGGCTATTAGTAGAAGTTCTACCTAATTATCTTATTAGTAGTTTATATAATAGCGGAGGTATGTTTCGAGAATTTAATTAATTTTTTTTATTTGTCTATCAGTTTATAGGTAAAATAATGTTGATAGTTTATGGTCTGTGCCGAGTTACGAAATTAAAGATCTTTAAAACTTGGTGGTAAATAGCTTATTTTTATTAAAAACGATTTCATTTAGTAGTCCGTAGTTTGCGATTATTATTTTAAGGAATGTATATACTAGTTCTTCGGTATTGCTTGCTTCCTTATAGGATATAAAATGGGTATACTTAGTAAGTTAGTCGATGATAACTAAAATGCTATTGTAGTATACGTTCGTGAGTGGTTCTTTAGACTTGGGAAGTTTAATAATGAAGTCCTAGGAGATTGATTGCTATAGTTCTATTGGTGCTAGTAATGGTTGTAGCTCTCTATAGGGCTTATGGGGGCTGTTCTTACTTTTTCTATAGGTTTCGCAGTCCTTAATTGCGTTAGTAACTTCTGCTCGTGTCGTAGACTTGTTATAATATTGTCTAATACGTTTCTATATCTTCGTAATACCTTAGTGGCCGTGTGCCCTAGCACTATGGATTTCTATAATAAGCTTAGGGGTTATTTTTCCAGTCGTACTAGTATTAACCTTCCTGGCTATTATAAGGAGTTTGGTAGTAGGTATAAGGTCGCCCTTGTTATCGAATTTAAGGATAACCTGCGTTTCTTCGGGGACCGTGACCTCGTGGTCCGATCTTTTATTAAGAGCGTTTGCTTTATTATTTTTTAATCTTTTTTAGTAGATAATCCGGAAGTTAAACTCCGAAAGGAATTTAGTCTATTTAATCTACCGTTTATTTAGATTTTTATTTGTTATGAAGTTAGTAAGGTTCTTATAGTCTATATAGATTATAACCTTATATTTAGTTTTTAATAATTATAGTTTCTATTTTTAAAATACTTCGATTATAGCTATTAGTTCTTTATCGTAGATTTACTAGTTTAATTTTAATCTGTAAAATGTTTTAGAGTAGAATGTATAAAGGTAAAGTTTTCTTTATTTATCTTGTTAACCTAGAACGACTCCTATAGCGAAGTTTAAGGCGTCGGTCTTAATTTCGAAAGGTCGTTTTAGGTTGGGGATTATAGTTACTAGTTTAGAGATAACTATATTTTTAACTTTAATAAATGCTTCTTCGTAATCTAAGTCCTAAATAAATGGCGTATCTTTTTTAGTTAGGTTATTAAGGGGTTTGACTATACTAGTATAGTTTTTAAGGAATTATTAGTAGAAATTAACGAATCCTAAGAAGGTTTATATATTCTTAACGTTCTAGGGTATAGGCTAGTCCCTAACTACTTTTATTTTTAATAGTTATATATATATTTATCTTAGTATAATGTTATATCTAAAAAATTTAACCTTTTAGATGTGGAACTCGTATTTTTCGGGTTCGGTATAGAGCTTAGTATCCTAAAGTTTCTGGAATACTTTGTGGACGTATTTTTTATGTATTTTAAGGTCCGGAGAGAAGATAAGTACGTTATCGATATAGACGATAATGAAGATGTTTATATATTCTTTAAAGACGTGGTTCGCTATTGTTTAAAATGTGGCGGGTGCGTTGGTAAGTCCGAAGGGTATAATTAGGTATTTAAAGAGTCCTTTATATATTTAGAACGCTGTTTTTTATTTGTTGCCTTCTTTAATTTATATTTAGTTAAAGGCTTTCTTAAGATCTATCTTAGTAAACTATTGGGCTCTATATAATAGATCTCTAAGTTTAGTAATAAGGGGTAAAGGATAATAATTTCTTTTAGTAATCGAATTGAGTCCTTTATAGTCGATTATAGGTCTTAATTTTCCCTTTTTCCTTTTAGGGATAAAGAAGAGTGATGCACTAGCGGGAGATAAAGAAGGTCTTATATAACCTTTCTTTAGTTTCTCGTCGATATATTTATTAAGCTCTTCTCGTTTTAGTTCGTTTATTAGGTATAATAGATAGAATTTAGGCTATGTTCCTTCCTTAAGTTCGATTTCTATATCCTAGCTGCTATATTCTAGAAGTCTTATAGATTCTTCTTTTAAAATAAATAGTTTTGTATATTTCTAGTACTCTTTAGGTATAATCTAGAGTGAATTTGATCCTTAATTATTCGTACTAGACGCGATTATCTTAGTCGGTTTTATTTTTTTAATATAGGTAAGGTATTTAGGTCGTTTTTATTTATTAGGTATCGTATAAGACTTATTTAAACCCTTTCTTTTTTTAGGTCGTTTAGTAATTAGGTCTATTTATTAGAGGTAGCCTGTATTTTAATCTATCCGTAGATTATATTTTTTTAACTATATAATTCCTAAAATTATATCTTAGTTCGTTTTTATTTCCGTGACGTTATAAATAATTTATTCTATTTAGTCGTTAATATTCGTTTAGAAGGGCATAGTCTCCTAAAATATATATCCGTCGCTATCTTAGATCGGTTTACTTTCGAACGTATAGAGAGGGTATAGTAATTTCTTTATTTTTTATTTAATCTTAAATCTCTTTATTATTTAGGTTAATATATAGTTTGCTTAGGCGCCGCTATTAATTATAGCGTATATTTTATATCCTTAGATATAGATATTTAGTATATAGTGGTCGGAGTTATTTATATTAACTACTGTAAGGGACTTAATTTTCTATTTTGCCTTTTATTATCCTTACTTGATTAGCGTTTTTAGTTTTTTAGTTATTTAAGAGCCGGTGCTCGTTCTTTTTAGACGAGTCATTTATAATTTTCTCTTAAGTCCCTTTGCCTCTATCTTTCCGTAGTAGAGTATAAGGCGTTAATAATGTTTTAAATATTGTTTTTTTTTTCGGGTAGGGTTTCTTCTTTTAAGAAATGATTTATAGTTCTTAAGTGCCTTAATATTAGTTTAGGTATCTAAAATATATTGGTTATATAGGTAGTCCTATAGGCTAATAGTGAGGTTATCTGGGTTTCCTTAGAACGAGCTAGTTCTTAATTATTCCTCCTAGATCTTCTCTTATAGAAGTTGCTATTCTTGCAACTTAGGTATAGAATAGATTCTATATTCGTTATGTCGGTATATATTCTAGTCCTTTTTAGTGTCGTTAAGGTACTCTATAGGGTAGTACGGGTCTAGGGAGAAGGTAATAACGTCGTCATTTCCTATATCCGTAATCTAAGAGGGTAGGTCTATTTCTAAATAGGCTTTAGGAATTAGTTTATTAGTAAACCGTTGTAGGTAATATTAATTATCGTTCTTCTAATAGAAGTAGTAGTAGTAGTTATTAATTAGGTATTCTACTTAAAAAATGTCGTTGTGTTATACGTGGGTTAGAGTTAACTTAGGGTTATCTTAAATTATTAGTAATGTTTCTATATTTTTAATACGGTTATTCGTTCCTTTAAAGAGGACGAATTAGTTATTTTATAGTAGGTAGATTTCTTTCTACTCGGGTCGTTCCTTAGTTTGGTCCTTTTTGGGGCTAGAATTATCTACCCTAAAGGTATCTTTACTAATAATTTCTACTTAAGTATATCGTTATATGATATTACGAGGTTAGTCCGAGTTATGGGACGATTCTGTTTCTTTATCTTTGGATATTATTATAACTTTGTTAAGTTATTTGAAGTCTATCTTGTTATTCCTTATAGATGGTCGAATGTTTAATAGTGATGGGACGATATTACCGTTTTTAATAGTATCTTTTAAGTGTTCGTTAATCTTGCGAAGGAGTTTAGTGTTAGGGGCTTGTTACGTCATGGCTAAAGTTTTAGTGTTTTTTTTGTCGTCTTGGATTTTTGCTATAGCAAGTGTTTTGGGTTTTTTTAGGTACTAGTTGGCTGATTCCTTGCTTTCTTAATAGGTGAGGTAGTTATTATCGAAGTATCTAGTCTATAAGAGTTATTTATAGGATACTTCGGTATCTGTTTTAGGGGTGCCTTTAATAGCCATGTTGATGGTTTTGGCTTTCTTTTAGAGCCTCTTAGGCTGTCTATAGTCTCGGGCTATATATCCTAGTTTATTATAGTTGTAATACCTAAAGTCCTTTGTAAGGGGTCCTTTAATAGTGGTACTAAGGTCTATAGGACTATTATGGTATCTATAGGATATTGGTTATCGTTTTTACTAATAGTTGCTGTTTTTAGGACGTTCCTTTTGTCCTGGGAAGTTCGTTTAGTAGCGTCTTTTTAAATTAGCTTAAGGTTATTAACTATCTTTCTTCTCTTTCCGTTATTTGTAGAGTCGGGTATTAATCCGAATAGCTTATTCTATATAAGGTAGGAATTTAGTGGGTTAGTCTATCTTAATTAACTTATCCTTAACTTCGTCCTTTAATCCGGAATAGAAGGTAAAGATATAAGTTTCTTTAGTTAAATCGAGGTATGCTAAAAGTCTTCTGAATTTAGCCGTATAGTGAGAGGCGGACTTAGTTTATTAAAGGTTAGTTAAGTTACGCTCTGCTTATTATTTTTTATCTAGGTCTTAGAATAATGATTCGAGGGCCGCTTAAAAGCCTACTATACTACTAAAAATAATAGTAGTCTCGGTCTTATAATTCTCGAGATAGC
Source organism: Colletotrichum godetiae (assembly GCF_030913485.1). NCBI lineage: Eukaryota > Fungi > Ascomycota > Sordariomycetes > Glomerellales > Glomerellaceae > Colletotrichum > Colletotrichum godetiae. The sequence goes on from NW_026851378.1 coordinate 29,272, forward strand.
CGTTATTGTTAAAGAAGTCTTTTTAGTAAGGTTCGAACTACTTAAGGGCTCGTCCTTATAAAAAGGTAGCTGTATATATAATACGCTCGGCTTTACTTCAGAAGTTTATAATATAGAAGGTTTAGTAGGTCCTAATTTAAATTAGGAATCCCTTAAGTCTTCCTATAGTTCCGTTAAAGGTAGTCGGAGCATTAAGCTTGAGTTTTTCTTAACTATTTATAGGGGTTTTAATGATATTAGCGGCGGCTCTAAGGGTTCGAACTTCCTAAGCCAGGTTACTAGACTTATCGGTTTTAAGTTTTAGGGTAGCTATTACTTTATCTAGTATAGATCGTATGTGTATAATATCTTTGCTACTTTTCTTTTAAATTATAGCTAAGTGAGCGGTATTATTATTAAAGAGCTTAACTAGTTCTTTATTACGTTTAGTGCTCTTATCGATAGCACGCTTTATTTAAAAATAAGTGTCCCTATTAAGTACTGTATCCCCGTTGAAGTTATAAATGACGTCGGGTATTTTATTATCTTTGATAGTAGCTAGTTCCTAAGCTAGGTTCTCTAGCTACTTTCCTTTAAAAGAAGAGGTAGTAGGGGGCGTATTATTAAAAGAAGATATTATTCTTTATTATTAGTTAATTTTCAAAAAGTGAACTTACTAAATAGGAGCTATTAAAGTATTACGGCTAGCTAGTTATAATAAGATAAGTTTATAGAAGTTTAGGCTATAAGGACTAAATAATAATAAATAAGGTTATTAAATAGCTTTAAGGAAGTTATATTTTATAAGCCGTAGGGTAAAGCTTTAGTAATTAATAATAATCTTATTAAAGGGTTCTCAATAAAGATAGTTAAAAGTGATCGTAAAATTTAATATAAAGTTAATAGTTAAAGAAGCTATAGAAAGTCTATTTTTAAGCCCGGCTTAAGTCCATCCTATATATAAGTCTCGTCCCTGAATATATCTTTTATTCCTTAAGTCGTTTTGGATTATTCTGATCTAGAATGATCGTTTAGACCCCAAGTCGTATTAGATTAAAATGATCTAATATAATCCTTATCTTATCAGCACGTGACTTATTCTATAGTTCTTCCGTCCTGTGAGGAGTAACTGCGTCCTTATTTTGTATGTATATATGTTATGCCGTAGCCGCCGTAGCCCGGTAGCTGGCCTCTGGGTTGGTTATGTACGTTGGGTCGTAATACTTATATTTGATATATTCTTATCTTTTATTTTTACGTAACTTGTACTATATTTGTTTTATTCTTAAGGTTTTTATCTTATCCTATATATATAATGCGCTATAGCCGCTAGGCGTTAGTAGAGTACGCCCTAGTCTTATATTAAGTTATAATAGCCTGTGTGCCTTCTGTCCCTCCATTGCAGTAGGAAATCTGAAAGGGAAAACTTCGTGTGGCCGATGATCTAATGGTCGCAGATTCTCGAGCGGTAATGAGGCCGGATGAACGTGAAGATGTAGTCCAATACGGTAGCAGGATCACGGCATCGACTGCGTCATTTAAGCTTGTCGGTCTCCTGCTTTCGCGTGATACTCGGCGGAGGAGTAGCCATCATGTAGTATGCTACGACAAAAGGTCGTTTTGGGTTCCTCGTGCTGAGCGTTCATGACAATATCGTTACTGGGGCGTTTCGTCAAGGAACGCTTCACCAGGGCTTGTAGGTAGTTGCGATGGTCGTATGTGCCGCTGAGGTGCAACTCCCGTCCTATCGGTTGATTTGGTGTGTCCGTACGTCCAAAACGCACATGTCATTTCTGGAGTATCCTTGCTCATGACGGGGTACATAGTTGGAAGGGTCTAGAACACGCCACATTCAATACTCGCTCTCAAGCAACTTTGACAGGTCAGTTTGTAGCCACGGGCCAGAAAGAGGAGGATCTATTTCCTCGGATAGTGGGGCAACTGCGCTCAGACCAGCACAGCAAAGTGATGGACCCTGGAGCCAATTACGACGAGAAAGCGCCGATGGACATCGTTGGGAGCGTTTCTGTAACGTTCTAGAATCTGTCATTCCAAGTGGAGCCTTGGACCGTGTCTACTTCCATGGTCGTCGATGTGGATAAGGAAGTCAACGTGTGAAGCGGCGCATTGTCTTAGCCACAAGTGCCGCCGATTGGCCTGCTTGGCCTGTAGCAACACATCACAACGAGGTTCACTATGCACAGTACACTAACCAAATTTTTGCACGATCAATCGCGCAGAATCAGCACTCTTCATGTGCCGTACTCAGCCAGAATTTTACCTGCATCTATTTTCAGAGGAAGCTTCGCAGTAGCCAGCCATGCCTCGAGGCACTTGATATGTACGCCTCGAGACGGAACATCAGTGAAAAGGTTCGCTAGTATTCACAATTTTGTCGTGACTATACAAACACTACTGCACGAGGAGCAAACTCGAAGTACACGGCGGACTCTTTGTCAAAGGCCAACTTCCCTCTCGCCTAATTTTTCTTGGCATCTGCTGTTAGTGAATGAGTGAGCCTACCACCAAATTACTAACAGCCGAAAACTCTTCACCTCCCCTTGCCGGAGCCCGCATCCGCGATGGCCTCACAGCCGCCGTCGGGCACCGGACTGATGTCGGCCGACCAAGCCGACCCCGAACCAGGCTCCGGGACACCTCCGGAGCCGAACCCCACCTCAAGAGCTAAGCGACGCCGCGACGCCGAGGCACAGCCGACCCGGCCCAGCCTAACGGGAAGCCAGCTTGATGCCACCACCGACGCCCCTACCTCGGCCGAGGGGCCCGCAGCCTCTACCGCATCTGCTCCGAGCGGATCTGCCACAGGGTCCGTCTTGACAGCCCTTGCAGAAGAAGCTAGACAGTACGAGGCACGGAAAGACGTCTTTCTGACCATTGCACGGTCCGTCGACAGCGTTGTCGCCAGCTTTGACGGTTCTAGAAAGCAGATCGCGAAAGAAGCCACTGCCTATGTCATTCAAACCCTCAAGAGACTGATCAATCACGAGACAAGCCCAATAGCGGCCCGGAGTTGGGCGGCTGTCGTCGCACCGATGGCGGGCAACACCACTGCGGCGACCCGGAGCGGCCAGAGCTGCCAGAGCTCTGCCCGCCCGAAGGCCACACTCCCCGCCGAGGATCAGCCGCAGGCGCAGCCGAAGGAGGACCTCCGCATCTTTGCCCGCGTCCCGGAAGAAAGCTTAGCGGCCGCTCGGAAGATCGCACCGTTCGCCGTACGACAGATCGTCTGTAAGGCCGTTGGCCTGGGGCTAGCGGACCTTCCCCACGTCTACCATATCAGCACAGGTTACTCTCTGAAGCCGCGAAACAAGCAAATACAGGAAAGACTACTTGCAAGTAAGGCAAAGCTGGCGGAATGCCTCGGCGCCCACCAGGTCGAGACGCCTATCAA
>NW_026851379.1:0-30872 GCF_030913485.1 Colletotrichum godetiae
GAGTTCCTCCGCCAATCTGTGGCCAATTTGCTGTGCTGTTTTCTCGGGCGCATCCACTAACCAGTCGGAGTTATATGAAAAGGAAACGATTCTTGCGGTTGGAAAGGCCTCTGGGAGCAAATGTTGGAGGAGGTGAACCTTAGTCTGGTCTTTTTTGCCCTCCCAAGTGTGATCGGGATGTGCACCCAGGCCGTGGACAGCGACAATTCTGTGAAGAGAGTCAGTTGAGAACTATTTCTGATAAGCAAGACTTCTCACTCGAATTGAGGTTTGTCTGGATTGTAGATATTATCTAGGCCGTCTGCGCGTGAATTTCGCCGACTAGGCTGAAGCCTGACGATAAAGGGGTATGCTGTAAGTAGCAGAGCAACAGTTGTAGCTGTCCCAAGAGCCCATAGCGAAGAGTTGCGACACGTAAAAGAATTCATTATAGCGGGTCGTTAGACAATGCCCAAGAGAAAGCTTTGCGGTGTTTAGACAGGTCATGCGATGTAGAAGAAGACATCCAGGTCAGCCTGACGAACTTGGGAGTGTCCTAGGAGGCAGTATTGGTTGTTTGTGCGTTATTGCTGCTGTGTGCGCGTTAGTGCCTAGCATCAAATTGAGCCGGCTTGTCTCCTCTGGACCTCATGAGGGGGTGTAAGCCTGACACGTCAGCCAGGATGGTACACAGCATTGTATTGAGAAGCCAGGATTGAAGTAGACCATTCGCCATTAAGATGGCTACGTCTTGTGTGCCAAGGGCGCCTATCTAACCCACGGGCAGGATTAATCAGCATGGTCCCCAGGCGCTCGGGTACGAGGAAGACACCCACGCGGTCCGTACCTAGCCCCCGTTTAGACCCCTCACTAGCAGCCACGCCGTATTTTAGAACGGAGGATAGACCACTCGCAACACCCGCCTTCGTCGCGATGCGGACTCGTAAGCAGCCCAGAGGCTTACTGGTAGAATAATTTGGGGCTGATTGCAGCGCCTAATGGAGTATGCGAAGCGGGCTAGGGCCCATGGTGGGGCTGATGATGGCCTTGCCATCACCCTTTGCATGGCAACGACGGAATGGGGGGCAAGAAAGAAAAGAAAAGATAGACCCTTGACCGGCCTCACTTCAACCCTGATTACGACAGACAGCACTCAACCAACCCCATGGTTTTCTGCTTCTGTGGCCAATTATCTATGCAATGCGGCTTATGCCCCAGCATCGTGCAGGTCGCAAGAAGCACATATACGTCGTGGCACAGTGATAGTGATGCATACCTACGAATGAAGGGCAGCCTTTGACGAGGACGGTATTCCCATTTCGGTCTAGGTACAGCGACGTGACGCATAAGCAAGCCTCATAGACCTAGACTGTTGTACAAGACTTTCTTATTACCGCGTCACCTAGCGAGCCGTATTAACCCCTCACCGGTTGAGGCCACCCAGCCGCTGATGATGTCGAGGCCAGGTTTACCGACCCTGAATTCGCTTTAATCTTTCCCTACTGTAGTGTCGTGTTGCAACCCAATTGCCAATAAACAGGTAGCAGAACACCACAACGACTAGAACGGCAGCGGCCAGCGGCCCTACTATGGAGAAGACGGTGAAGCCGTACGAGGCCGACTGGAATGCTTCATTGCCCTGGAGGGCCTCCGTGGCAAGACCGACCTGCATCGCCGTCAGGACGACAGCAATATAGACGGTCGAGCTGGCTAGTAGCGCAAAGTTGTCGTGAAAGAACGAGCCATACTGGTTCCAGCGAGACGTGTAGCCGCCGAGCGGCTTCCGCCAGAAAAAGTAGATCTTGTTAAGCCGGCTGAGGCGGAGCTCTCCATAGTGGAAACGTGGGTCGATACGGGAGTAGATGGAAGGACCGTCCAACAGCTGTCCAATGGCAACCCTCCACGCCGGCCACTGCACCTCTTCAGGGATGAGGTGCATCTCCTTCGCAATATGGAAGTCGCTCTCATGCATCATGAGCGCTGCATACGAGAAGAGAAAACCCAGTGCACGCTCGTATACTATGCTCGTGAGAGGCACCTCGTGAGAACACAGGTATTTTTCCCAAAAGCGCTGTTCAAGGAGATAACGTGGCAGAGGCTTGATAAAGATGCGTCCGTTCGTCCACACGAGATGCATATCCAGCTTCTCCGTAATTATAACCTCTCGGTTAAGGAGGCGCTGGTAGTGAAGCGAACGCGGTGGCATGGGCCGACCTACGATCCATAGCCAGTCGAAGATATCTTTTAATCGGTCGATATTAAGCTCCTCGTTCACCCATTCCAGAATTTCGGTCGGCTGGTAGGTCGCGGCGGGGTATTCCAGATCGTCATCCTCCGTCCGTCTTAACGCTGGGAGGAGCGATAGGAGGTCGGTTTCTGGGCTATCGTCTGTGAGGAGCCGTCCCGTAAAGGGAGCGCACTATAGACGTCAATTAGCATATAAATCCAAGCGACCAGGAGAACTTACTCGACTTGTTTGAGCCATTACCTCGACGTTAGCCTGTTTAATGGGGATCACATTCGACATTGGACAACCTTATTCTGCCAGCCGTTGTTATATACTCCATAGGCGTACTTCCATGCCTGACCGCAGACCGGCATTGTTATAAATCTGCTGCATCACGCACTCGAAAGTGGGCTCAGAGACCTAAGACAATTCATGCTGGCCCTAAATCTCGATATTGCAGGTTGGACGCAGCGGCATTAGCTCGAGACTCTGAGATTGATGCTGTGCCACCGTAATCGTCAGGTTATCTAACACCCCCTCTTTGCTGATGATCAGGCGGAGCAGTGTTCGGCCAAGGCCCTCGGGAAGGTGATGACTGGTGGGCTTCAGCAAGGGGCTGGCCGTACCCATGCATGGGTGTTCGTAATCATAGCCTGTAGTCTTCGCATACGAACAACTTCCAGCCATTGTGGATCGCCTAGGCGCCTGTACCACACTGCATAGAATAGTGACTGTCTGCCTAAATCATGTCCTACTGACATTGACAACCCGATCAGCGCGAGACACTGCCTTTGTTCAGATGTTCCTACTTTTTCGCCGCCCTATGACGCAGCTCGCTGTTCATGTTTTCTAGTTTATATCTTTGTTCCCTAGTAAATAGGTATTTACCCTGATATTTTCTTCACCTGCCATCATTGGGAACGCAGTACTCCAGCCTTATAGCTAATACGACCCGCCCAGCTTGCCAACTATCGATCCCCTCGATATCTAGACGGGCTACTCGGGGAAAGCCATGACACCAAATCGCGAATCTGACCCCTATGATTCCGTGGTAATAGTGTCAGCTGGTTTGATCATTCTTCTCCTTCTCCTAGCTGGAGTTGTAAGCGCCGTATTCCTCGGGCCTTATGGGCCCGCGCATGCTCCTCTTCCCCCTCCTCCTTCTCCAACAACAACAACAACAACAACAACAACGACGACGACACTGCCGGCGGAAACCAAGGCAAAACAGCGCGGCGTCCAGCTGCGCCAGGTCGACCCACCTGCCGACGAAAATGGCGAGCCAGAGGGAGGCATCGACATCATTGCCGTACACGGCCTCGATACCAGATCGCCGGATACCTGGGAATTCAAGATGAAGGACGGGTACAATGTGAACTGGCTACAAGACAAAAATATGTTACCGACGGAAGTCTCCAACGCTCGTATCTTCACTTATGACTGGCCGGCTGAGTTATTTGAGACGCTAGACGCAGAAGAAGACACAATTCAAGAACTTGCTCTACGGCTACTTGCCGGTATCCAAGCACGACCATCCGCGACAAACAACCAGCGTAGTTACAAGGACCGACCAATTCTGTTTGTCGCTTCATGTCTCGGGGGCATTATCCTAGCGAAGGCCCTCGTCATGGCTAAGAATGAGTACCTACCTGTTCGAAACGCAACGCGCTGGATCCTATTTCTCGCCACGCCCTTCCGAGGCACATCATTCGAGGACGTGGCCAGATGGGCAGAGCCAGGCCTAAGGACCTGGGCTTCGATTCGAGGCCGTCGCGTGGCCAGCCTACTAGGTTGGGCGAAGTCATCAACATTCGACCTCACTCTCCTCGTTAATGAATTCACTCAGCTCTGTGACAACAAGAATGGCGAGGGCTACAAGGTGCTTACTTTCTACGAGACGGGCTTTAAAAACCTCCCGGCCAAGGTCCCTCTGCTGTCCTATTTACTGTCACGTTCAAAGAAACAGGTAGGATATCTATAGCACATGCGTGCTTGCTAACAGCTGTCAGTTGGTTAGCAAGAGTTCAGCAGTTCTTGACTGCGTCCCAAATCCACTTCCACTAAGACGAACCCATATTCTCATGAATAAGTTCCGCGGCCCTAAAGCCGACGACCCGGACTACAAACTGGTCGTGGACAAAATCCTAGCCTTCCTTGAAGACATTCGCAAGGGGACGCCGCTTGAGCAAGCAAATGCATGGATACGCGAGAAGCACTATAATAAGGAGAGGCTGAAGATTGAACGACTTTCCGGCGATCCTTTGCCGATGGACCAATGCTATATCAACCTAGCACTGATAGAGACGCTACAAGAGAACAATTTGAAGCAGAAGTCTGTAGACCAGCCACTGCAGCCTTCACCATTCTCCCTTACTTCTCGGCTAATGGTCGAAACACCACACAAGGATTCTCAGATAGAGCTACAAAAGCTCTTTGAGCCGCGCAGGCAACCCGACGGCCAGATGAAAGAGGTAAGGCGAATACTGATTCGAGGTCGTGCCGGCATCGGGAAAACTACTTTATGCAAGAAGATCGTACACGACTTTGTTGAGAAAGGGATGTGGCAATATCGATTTGCTAGAGTACTTTGGGTGCCGCTACGAAATCTCAAAACGTGGCATGGTCCAAAGTACGGTACGACGGAGATGCTTCGTCATATCTATCTACAGCAACGTCCAGACGACGAGTCTCTTGCCCGCGCCTTACAACAGCATATGGAGGATTCCATGTCCCGCGGCAACCTTTTCATCCTCGACGGTCTTGATGAAGTCTCGGAGCTTTTAGACGAGCAACACAACCCCGACATGTTTAGGTTCCTTGTAGAACTGCTGAACAGGACGAACGTTATCATTACGACCCGACCGCACGTTTCGCTTCCGCATGATTTTCAGAAGCCCGACCTCGAGCTCGAGACAATCGGCTTCCGCTCCGACCAGGTAGAAGCTTATCTCAAAGCAGTTTCGACGCCGATCGTGTCCCGAAATATCCAATCATTCCTCCAGAAAAGCCCGCTAATGCGAAGCCTCGTGCGGATCCCAATTCAGTTGGACGCACTCTGTATTGTTTGGGACGAGACTTTAGATATCGACAGATTGAAAACGATGACCCAAGTCTATCAAGCTATTGTTGAGCGGCTTTGGAGGAAGGATATCAAAAGATTGAGGGAATCGCAGCCACATGTCAAAGCCATGTCGTCACGAGAGATTGAACACCATGTCATGGAAGAGATTCAACTACTCGAGTCCCTTGCTTTTAGCGGTATGTGCAGTAATCTAATTGAGTTTCAGTCAGTACACCGCGACGCTGTATGCGACTTTATTCGACCTGCGCAAACTAGCTTGCCGGTCTACGAGACTCTGGGGCGACTCTCATTCCTACGGACGTCAGATGGCGCAGCAGACCCAGCTACCCGAAGCCATCATTTTCTACACCTAACATTCCAAGAGTACTTTGCTGCTAAGTATTTTGTACGAATGTGGACGAACAAGACGCTCCGATATTTCGACTTAAATCGCCGAAGGAAAGGCTATTGCGAAGTCTCTCCTAACGTTTTTCTCGGAGAAAACAAGTACACTGGACGGTACGATATCATGTGGCGGTTCGTTGCTGGGCTGCTGGATGAAGAGAAGAAGGCAAATGATTTCTTTGAGGAAATAGAGAAAAAGCCGATCGACCTTCTAGGGCCTACCCACCAGCGGCTGGTCATGCACTGTTTGAGCGAAACAGTTTATTTGATATCTAAGGTTCGAAGGCATAAAGAGGACCAGCTATCAAAATGGGTTCTATTTGAAAGGGACTTCACAGGATCATCAAGATTCCCAAGAGAATCAGAGATTCCTGATCAGGTATTAAACCGTGTCTTGGGTGCTTCTGGAGACAAAGTCATCTTCTTGAAGACTTTGGAGCATTCTCAGAGGCACTTATCAGACACAACCACGGCCGCGCTTGTCAAACTCTTCACGGAAAAGGACAGCAACGTACGATCTTCCGCCGCTGAAGCGCTAGGCAAGCAGTCGACGTTATCAGACACAACCACGGCCGCCCTTGTGGGCCTCTTCAAGGACGAGAAAAGAAATGTACGAAGATCCGCCGCTGAAGCCCTAGGCAACCAGTCGACGTTATCAGAAACAACCATGGCCGCCATTGTCGGACTCCTCAAGGACGAGGACTGGAATGTACGATATTCCGCCTCTATCACCGTAGGCAACCAGTCGACGTTATCAGACACGACCATGGCTGCCTTTGTGGAACTCTTCAAGGACGAGGACAGCGATGTACAAAGATCCGCCGCTGAAGCCCTGAGCAAGCAGTCGACGTTATCAGACAAGATATTGGATACGTTAGGGATATGTGTTCAGCCGGAGGAACAAACCCTCTATTGCTCTGAAAATTTGGTGTCTTTCTATGAAAGCTTTCTACAGCGCAGCTTCCAAGAGCATTTTAGTCTTTCTGTTGATGGAGATATTTGCGTCATCAACCAAGCGTCTGGAATCAGAAAAGCGAAATTAAAAGATAAAAGTCGATTTCAAGTGGAAATCAGGAGGGCGCGATGCCAGTTAGAGAAGACCTACAGCTCAGGTCTCTGGTCTGCTCTTAGCAGGCAGAATGAAGACACGATCCACCATGGATAATCTCCTAATGAGATAACTACACGACCGGCCATCGGGCCGACACATATCAAACATAGAAAGAAAACATTGGAAGTAATTAGAACAGGCGTTCACTAATTTCTCGACGTGTGTCACGTACGACAACAAGGACGAGGGCAATGGAGATACCATCTAATCAAGCGCCTAGCTTCCCCGCAGACTGTCATGATAGAGCTGGGATCCCACATAGCTCATAGGGAGATCTTGGTGATGATGATAGTAATAGAAGTGCGACTGAGACTGATGATGATAGTGACTTTGAATACGTGCTCAGTGAAGGCTGGGAGGGTTTGGAGGACTGTGACGATGAGAATACGAATGTCAGCAACCATATAGATGCCACAGAGAACAGCTCAACAACTGACGCAGCAGCTAGCCCCCCATTGTCTTCAGGTTAGTCTGGTACTGGCGCTACTCCTGCTCTTTATCTAATACGTATCTATAGGTCGGAGTCTGGCGGGGGATTATGTCTCAGCCGCTCTTGAGGACCTCACGCTGCGCCTGCTGTACTTCCTCATGACGGAGTTCGAGGATGGCCAGTCCAAGTCAACTCTCCTGCTCTACTTCAGCGGAGTCCTTGGCCTCACGTCCGACGGGTCCGGGTCCCGACGCCCCGGGAACTACACGGCAAACCTGTCAGCTTTCATCTACTGCGACCGCTTGGTTGTCATCGAGGTGTTGCTCCCCCGGACCAGCCACGGCTACGTCGGGTACCCGGCGAGGCCACGCAGGCGGCAAGCAAACGGACAGAACGCCTGCTTGCGACTCAACGGGCTTGCCAGTGTTTGGACCTATAGGGAGTTCTTATGTCGATTAGGATTCATAGATCAGACTGATACGTAACAATTGGCCAGGCTTACCGAAGCACCTGGGATGTTGCTGGATAGTTTCGTCAAGAAACCGTACTTTTACGCGCCGTTTGCGTCCCGACTACGGCTGTCCCACCGCTCCGCATGCCGACATCCACAAACCACGGACGTGATAGACCTGCTCTCTGAGGCGCAGCCCTGGTGGTTGGAGGGTAGGTTGTCGCATACTCAGGCTGGCGTCTTGCTGGTCGATGCAGCGCGTATTCCTGGCGTATCCGAGGAGCCCATATTTGACGCCCCTGCCAGTTGTCAACCCGCAAGGCGTGTCGCCGCCGCACCGCGACCGGCGCCTATATTGATAAGGGATCCCCACGCTGTCCGTAGAGCGCCCTGGGGAAGAAGTGCCCTCGGTTCGTCCGCCCTCTGCTCGAAAGAGGCTCGGGATCTCCCTACCTGCCCGTCCCGAAATGCACACCTGACTGGTGAGCGCTGCCGAAGCGTTCAGCTAATGGGACCTGGAAACGCCCATGCCAGCGGTCCTACTGCTATAAGGTCCGGTTTCTAAACGCCCTGCCAGTCGCAATGATCCCCACCAGCCCGGTTACCGGTAAGCCCACGGGACGTTGAGAGCCTAAGAGGACTGGAGAGTAACCTGGTGGGGGCTGGGCGTCATTTACTGGTGCCCGCCCTGGGAGCAACGGTCTCTTAGCAGTAACTCGCTAGAGCTTGCCATTCACAGCCTGCAACTAATGGTATCTCTGTGGCCGTTACCAGCAGTTTGGCCGATGTAGGCCGTTACACATACCTGCCTTTGCTCCCTACAACATCATATCAGACGAGTCTACGCTCGACTGAATGGTATCTCATCCAAGCTTCTTAGAGGTTCACTTGCGCAACCATACTTTATTATATTCGAGTGAGATAAGCGCTGCCCCTATGAGCAAGTTCCATCTCGTAGATGAAGGATTCCATGTCTTGGCCTATTAGATGTATGCCGTCGTAAGGAACTGTCAAAAGGTGGGGAGGTGATTGCCTTAGACAATTTTGTGCAGGTATTTATTCTATATTCCGGGATTACTTAGCCCGACAGCCTGTTGCCTAAAATTCGCCTCGCATCGTGTTGCGTCGCAGTGGTCTACTTGATGTCCCTTCTCTTTGCCCACCTCAACTATATAACGGACGTATCTAATGTCCATTCAGACGAAGACGTCTTTTGTAAATACTGTACATCCTTAGTAGAGCTGTTGTTGCCGGAGCGGTGCGGGGACGTAGACATCACGCGAGCTCAGACGGTGGCTGAGAAGGACGCTTATTGGGCCACGATACGACCAACTTGGGATTCACCGTTTGACCCTCTGAAGATCGCCCACCATCCGAGCTTTTGACCTTGACACGGGCCGAACCGGGATGCTCTGTAATGGAGCCATCGTCCCAAGCCCCTTACCAGCCGTTGAGAACTCTTTCATCTGGACAGTGCCATTCGTGCCACAGCCTTATCGATGAAAGGAAAGTAATGGACAAAGTGGAAAAAGAAGGAAAGGGTGGCCAAATAACGATTTCAGCTGCACCGTCTTACGCTGTGGCGTTTATAGTGCTTACAGGAAGAGGGCCAATTGTCACACGGCTCTAGGCAGTCTCGGCTGTACTTCGAATGTGTGGATGCTTCTTCTCCCTCCTACCAAAAATCGAGTGCAGAATCAGAACGTGTACACAGGCGACGGACGGACCACGGCGAGTGCAAAGCCACTGCTTACGACACGGCCCGCCCTGGTCACTGTGTGCATCTGATAAGGTGGGCCTCTCGATCCACCAATCGTGCATCCTCCTGCTCAACTCAAGATCCGAACAGCTCGTGGAACCCATTTCACGTTGGCGCGATGCTACCCATTTGACCACCCTGAATGCCTCATCTGCAGGCAGATCTGCAGGCAGACCTGCGGGCAGACACCCTTCTCCGCCTGGTGGCCGAAGTCCAACTCATACAGGGTTCTCTTAAGACGCACGTATGCGCATGCCCAGGAAACAAATCTGTCTGCAATCATCACAGTCATGGAACCCGTGGGACTTGCCGTTGGGATCACGGGGCTCGCAGGTCTCTTCAGCACGTGTCTGGAGATCGTCGAGAAGGTGGATTCCTACAGGGATTTCAAGCACGACTCACACTCGCTGAATGTCCAGTTTCAGGCCGAAAAACGCCGTTTTGAACAATGGGGCTCTGCCATCGGCATCAACAATGGCACATTATCGGGCGCCCACCACCCCGCCCTCAACGATCCACAAACGTCGTCGACGGCGACAGAACTCTTGTCGCTCATCCAAAAGATATACACGGACGCCGACAGCGCCGCTGCTCAACTCTCACTGCCGAGCAATGCTAATTCTGCCAAAGACAAGTCTTCCACAGCCGATCATGTGCAACATCGCTGGGGTGCCCAGCCGATTTCAGCGAGGCGAAAGATCGCTTGGTCCCTGAGGGGCAAGGTGCGACGCATTGCTCAGGTCGAACAGTTCGGTGTCCTGGTGCAGCACCTACATAACATCGTTCCTCCCGATGGTGTGAAAAGTACATACGCTGCACATGGAGTATCAACAAAGGGCCAAAGCCTCGGGCGTCTGCAAGGTTTGCGTGCCAGCACATCCCCTGGCTGTACTCGCCGTACTCATCTAAGTTTGATCCTTAGACGATCCCATCCATGAAAGCGCCTGGCTTCCTGGGCTGCGGCAGATTGTAGCCAAGTTGGACGAGGAAATGGCAGGTAAGGCTATCCTGCTAACCACTATCCACGCTAACGGATGCAGCCGAAACGCGACGGGACCTGCGCTCCTGGTTGGGCCGCCACTCTCCCAACGACCGGTACATCGAGTCCGTCCAGAAACGGCTCAGTGGTACCTGCGACTGGATCCTGGGCCGGCCAGCCTTTCGAGAGTGGCTGTCTCTCGATCGTGCGCCAAGCTCCGCGAACGTGCTCTGGATCAATGGTCGCGCTGGGCTCGGGAAGACCATACTTTGCGCTAGAGTGGTTGAACACCTTCTCGAGACGCTTGACACCCCAGTCGCCCATTTTTTTTTGTCGTCCGATTTTGAGACGCGCAACGACCCTTATGCGGCGATCCAATCGTGGATAGACCAGGTGATGACGCGCGACGACGGCGCGTTGGACTTGGTTCGCAAAAGGTGGCTGGCCCAAAATGAACATGTCGCAACGCGAGCGACCACCATTCAAGTGTTCCAGGACATCGCACAAGCTGTACCGAGTTGCACCTTCATTCTGGACGGACTGGACGAGTGCGCGTGGATGGGAGGTGGCCAAAATAGGAGCGACTCTGTGCCTGGGTTCCTCGAAACCATCACGCGAGTGGTGACAGGCAGCACCGCCCGAGTCATGGTCGTCAGTCGCAACGAGCCAGAAATCCGGGATGTTATCGGTGACGCAAGAACCTGCCTACAACTCGAGATTTCAACAGAAGATGTACTATCCGACACCGTACAGTATTCTAGAAGCATTGTGGATAGGAGGCTTCACAAAAAGGACGAAGCTACGAAGGACGATATCGCCCAGAGGATGGCAGACCGTTCCAATGGCCAGTTTCTCTGGCTCAAGCTACACGAAGACTCCTTGCGCAGCTGGAAGAACAAGAAGCAACTCGAAATTGCTATTGACAAAACGCCTCCCGGGCTTGAACACGCTTACGAACGAAACTGGTCCAGGATATCACGACTGCCTGAGTGGGAGAGAACTCGCGCATTTTCACTGCTTCGCTGGGCCGCGTTCGCGCTGAGACCCCTGACAGCTGCCGAGATCACCGTGGCCGTTCTGGTTAATGATGCAGACGATGAATTCCCTACAGAAGAGCTGCCCGATCGCGTGGATGATGACTATATCGACAGTGAGATTTTGCGCCCTTGTGGATCTTTATTGGAGGTCCGCAGCACGTCGACAGAAGCTCATGCCGGATCACGGACCATACATCTGACTCACTTCACTGTCAAAGAATACTTACTCATCAATCTCGCTGCTCAAGCAGCGCCTCTAGCGGCGAACGAACATCTGCAGGCCTCGTTCATAGCGCTTCAAAGCACCGAACTCGCGAGGGTCTGTCTTTGTTATGTGAATCACTGGCACGTGTGGGACAACTCCTTGTCAGAAGACGGCCGTGTGCAGAAATCGTTTCGAGAATATGCGGCGCGCTCGTGGTATCAGCACGCTGCTGTGGGCAAGACTCACAGCCATGTCTTGACAAATATGATGCTCGAGTTCTTTGATACCAAGAACCCGTCTTGGAAAAGGTGGAGAGAATGGTTCGAGTTGAATGACGATACACCTGGGGAAACCGAGGAAACAGATGATATGCCGGCTAGCCCTTTATACTATGCTGCAGCGCTTGACTTCGTTGAGATTGCCAGGAGTCTCATAACGAATTACAACCATAAGGTTGACGAAAAGGGTAAATCGGGCAGGACCGCATTGTACATCGCCTGCAAAAAAGGTAATATTGGTCTGGTGCAGATGCTTCTTGAGAAGGGGGCCGAAGTCACGGTTGCAGACAACGACGGATGGACACCACTCAACTCAGCCTCAGATAGTGGCCATGTCGATGTAGTCAAGTTGCTTCTTGAGAAGGGGGCCGACGTCACGGTTGCAGACAACGACGGATGGACACCACTCAACTCAGCCTCAGACAGCGGCCATGTCGATGTAGTCAAGTTGCTTCTTGAGAAGGGGGCCGATGTCACGGTTGCAGACAACGACGGATGGACACCACTCAACTCAGCCTCAGACAGTGGCCATGTGGATGTGGTCAAGTCGCTTCTTGAGAAGGGGGCCGATGCCATGGTTGCGAACAATAATGGATGGACACCACTCAACTCAGCCTCAGATAGTGGCCATGTCGATGTGATCAAGTCGCTTCTCGAGAAGGGGGCCGATGTCACGGTTGCGAACAATAATGGAGTGACACCACTCAACTCAGCCTCAGACAGTGGCCATGTCGATGTAGTCAAGTTGCTTCTTGAGAAGGGGGCCGACGTCACGGTTGCAGACAACGACGGATGGACACCACTCAACTCAGCCTCAGACAGTGGCCATGTCGATGTGGTCAAGTCGCTTCTCGAGAAGGGGGCCGACGTCACGGTTGCGAGTAATGCTGGATGGACACCGCTCAACTCAGCCTCAGACAGTGGCCATGTCGATGTGGTCAAGTCGCTTCTCGAGAAGGGGGCCGACGTCACGGTTGCGAGTAATGCTGGATGGACACCGCTCAACTCAGCCTCAGACAGTGGCCATGTCGATGTGGTCAAGTTGCTTCTTGAGAAGGGGGCCGATGTCACGGTTGCGAACAATCACGGGTGGACACCACTCAACTCAGCCTCAGGTAGTGGCCATGTCGATGTGGTCAAGTTGCTTCTTGAGAAGGGGGCCGACGTCACGGTTGCAGACAACGACGGATGGACACCGCTCAACTCATCCTCAGACAGTGGCCATGTCGATGTGGTCAAGTCGCTTCTTGAGAAGGGGGCCGATGTCACGGTTGCGAGTAATGCTGGATGGACACCGCTCAACTTGGCCTCAGATAGTGGCCATGTCGATGTAGTCAAGTTGCTTCTTGAGAAGGGGGCCGATGTCACGGTTGCGAGTAATGCTGGATGGACACCGCTCAACTTGGCCTCAGGCAGTGGCCATGTCGATGTGGTCAAGTTGCTTCTTGAGAAGGGGGCCGATGTCACGGTTGCGAGTAATGCTGGATGGACACCGCTCAACTTGGCCTCAGGCAGTGGCCATGTCGATGTGGTCAAGTTGCTTCTTGAGAAGGGGGCCGATGTCACGGTTGCGAACAATCACGGGTGGACACCACTCAACTTGGCCTCAGGCAGTGGCCATGTCGATGTGGTCAAGTTGCTTCTTGAGAAGGGGGCCGACGTCACGGTTGCAGACAACGACGGATGGACACC
Source organism: Colletotrichum godetiae (assembly GCF_030913485.1). Lineage (NCBI taxonomy): Eukaryota > Fungi > Ascomycota > Sordariomycetes > Glomerellales > Glomerellaceae > Colletotrichum > Colletotrichum godetiae. The sequence continues at coordinate 13,615 of NW_026851379.1, forward strand.
GCTCAACTCATCCTCAGACAGTGGCCATGTGGATGTGGTCAAGTCGCTTCTTGAGAAGGGGGCCGATGCCATGGTTGCGAACAATAATGGATGGACACCACTCAACTCAGCCTCAGATAGTGGCCATGTCGATGTGATCAAGTCGCTTCTCGAGAAGGGGGCCGATGTCACGGTTGCGAACAATAATGGAGTGACACCACTCAACTCAGCCTCAGACAGTGGCCATGTCGATGTAGTCAAGTTGCTTCTTGAGAAGGGGGCCGACGTCACGGTTGCAGACAACGACGGATGGACACCACTCAACTCAGCCTCAGACAGTGGCCATGTCGATGTGGTCAAGTCGCTTCTCGAGAAGGGGGCCGACGTCACGGTTGCGAGTAATGCTGGATGGACACCGCTCAACTCAGCCTCAGACAGTGGCCATGTCGATGTGGTCAAGTTGCTTCTTGAGAAGGGGGCCGATGTCACGGTTGCGAACAATCACGGGTGGACACCACTCAACTCAGCCTCAGGTAGTGGCCATGTCGATGTGGTCAAGTTGCTTCTTGAGAAGGGGGCCGACGTCACGGTTGCAGACAACGACGGATGGACACCGCTCAACTCATCCTCAGACAGTGGCCATGTCGATGTGGTCAAGTCGCTTCTTGAGAAGGGGGCCGATGTCACGGTTGCGAACAATAATGGAGTGACACCACTCAACTTGGCCTCAGATAGCGGCCATGTCGATGTAGTCAAGTCGCTTCTTGAGAAGGGGGCCGACGACTCAATTGCAAATTATTACAACGTCACACCCCTGTCAGCAGCAGCTAGGAAGGGTCACGCAAATGTTGTCGCATTTTCTATTGACAATACAAGGTATTGAGACAGACGGTCAAGACTCTTTCGGGAGGACATCCCTCTGGTGGGCCAGACGACGAGGTCACTCTGAAATTGTCCAGGTTTTAGACGATCGTGAGGCTCGAGACGCGAGACAGGCAGACGAGTATGAAATGACTGTAGAGGCGGACTCCGCGTTTCGTGATTCGTCTTCCATTTGGTGCGACATCTGCACGTTCGGCATCTGGGAAAATAGCACCTGCTATCAATGCACGAACTGCTCTGGTGGAAACTTCCATAATTGTAGAGATTGTTATGATATGGGTGGGCGTTGTCCGAATATTTCACACGAGTTAGTTGCAAGCGGTCCATGAGGGGAGACTGAAATTTGTAACGCCAGCAGACACCTTTGGTTTTCCTGAACCGTTCGGCGCTAGATAAAGTCAACCCGTCTGTATCTCGATCCCAACCTACACACCCGAAACACTGGAGTAGATGACCTGGAAACGCATCTTGCAAACTGGCTCCAGCTAGTTATCGATTATGTTGCACGTCGAACGGGGAGATTGGCCGACAAGTTGCCCGCCTTTAATCGCATTGAGCCATAGCGGTGAGCATGGGCTAGAGAGTACCATGTAGGGTTGTTGACATAACCAATAGTGCTCTCTACCCGACACTAATACCATCATGTTCGTGGGCTAAGGTACGATCACCAGTCACCTGGCCTGATGATAACGATCTCGACTGAAATGATTCTACCCTGGAAGTTGCTAGCTTTGTCGATGGGAGGCATTTCGTTGCAAAGGAAGTCGTCTTGGAGGCATCCGAGAAAATACACCCTCTGTTCGTGCATAACTCGAATCTTCTGTTGGCTGATACTGACTTTGTCCTTACAAGCCGTCGCCTACGTCGAGCGATGCCAACTTATACAACAGGACGCTCGGGGAGGACCGCACCCAGCTACAACCTTTAACCCCGCGATGGACCTCAGGCCGTGGTTAAGCTGCAATCCGCTGGTACGCGCCTTCGTCCTCAGCTGAGGGAATCTAGGAGGGGGTGGTCAACTTATAGCAGGGCGGTAGAGGTTTGGCTAAGAGGGATCAGAATGAATGCAGATAACAACACAACGTTCATAACAGGTACAACTTCAAGAAATTCGCTCTTTTCAGGCCGCGAAGCGCTCCTTATTTCTCATACTTTCACAACCATATTGGCTACATATAGAGTCCCAGAATAGGACCTTGAGCATGCGTAGAGATGTGAACTTCAGTTGCTAACCCAAAAACGAATTTAGTGAAGCGCCTTGAACCACTTGAGACACCAAACACTGACGCCTTAGAGACCCCATCACAAAAGGCGGCCGGTCCAAGTCATGACAACAAGAAGGTCTGAACGCGTCCCGACCTGATGACCAAATTCTCGCTCACGTTCTTTCATGGGCATCGCCAAGGGTTTGAAGTAGCAGCGCCGCCTGCCGTGTTTCATCGTCTGTGCTTATGTCTGTCGGTCCGCCGCCATCCCAAGTGCTCCAGCCCTGAGAGTTCTCCGTATGTGGAGGTACCAGCCCCTGTCCCCTGTACCACGATGCGAGGGACGACCCGTAGAGGATCGAATTGAGCGAGTCTTTAAAGTGTTGGTTGGTGTAAGTCATCTCGTGCCCCGCTGGCGCCTGCACGTGGCATTCCGGAGCCGGAGCTCCTGATCGATCGAGGAAAGGCGAATAAGTCTGCGCCGTCATTGAACCAAGTGGGGAGGATTCGGGTCTGACTGTGTCGCTTGCTTGGTTGTCAGGACAGCCTTCGTTGCCGCGTATTGTTGAGTAATCCCGTTCGTCCCCGGTAAAGGAAATCATGTTTGACGTAAAGGTTTTGCCTTGCTCAGCGAAGGGGAGAGCAGCGACTTCCCTGTAGCAATCAGCAGCCGAATGTCGAAGTTTCGGTGACATAACCACCATAGCCTCTAGAATGAAATGTCTGAGTTTGTCTGGGTGCTTCTTGCAGTCATCCCCGAATCTTTCAAGAATTCTGCTGAGCCAGACATCACTGTCCCGTTTGTCCTCGTCTCTGTATCGTGGAAGACCACAAATCAGCTCGTACGCGACGACGCCGAGGGACCACACGTCGACGACTGCGGAGTAACCAGTTCGCTCGCCTTGGGCGTTTGGCTGGATTTCTGGTGCGACATAAAGAAAGGTGCCGCAAATCGTCGAAAGTTGAGACTGGTCTTTGGACAGACCGAAATCGCCAAGTTTGACGAAGATGTCGCCATCCGATCGGTATTGGACGAGGATATTATCAGGCTTGAGGTCTCTGTGTACTATCGGCGGTTTCCTGGCGTGGAGATACGTCACGGCAGACAAACATTGGCAGAGAATCGTCAAAATCTCGTTGTAGGACAAATCTGCTTGACCGGCTAGCGAGCCGCCCGGCACATACTCAAGGAATAGCTGGGGAGACGGGTTGAAAGACGCGTCAAGTAGAGCAACGATATGCCTCTGCCTTGGTCAGCTATCGCCGGTCAGTGACAGGTCAAGGCACTGACGTGTGAAATTTGTCCCATGATACGTGCTTCCTGCTTCCACTCCTGGCGGACTTGCTGTCGACGTGCGACAACGATAGTAGGCTCTTTGAGTGCGAATTCGCGTCCAGTGCTCACGTTCCAGAGGTGGGTGACTGAGCCAAAAGTCCCCTGTCCTAGCTTCTTCTTGAGATATATTCCCCCTTGGCCAGGTGTGTGCGTCCCAGTCGGCAGCTCGGTTCTAGGACGATTTGGTAAGGCAAGGTCGCCGAGAAGTCTTCAGTGGACGCCGCACCGCGAAGAAAGTGGCTGACACGATCAGCATATTCGGGGGACGTGGTATCATGGTGCGGAACGAAAATGTAAAAAGATACCGTGTGATGCACCGAGATGATGATGTGCTTCTCACTTGGGATTTTGTGACCGCCGACAATCCAGCAAAAATTGCTCCTTTTGCCGTGCCCTTCTTCATCATAGGTGACCTCGGTGCCCATAAGAGACCCCAAGTCCTTCACGATGAGACGGCCTGCGCTGTCGAATGTTAAACAGAAATGGCGACCACTGATTCCGCGGTAGGGTAAAACAACATCACAATCTGGATCTGAGCCGACTACCAGTCCGCGACTGGTTCTTGGAATATCGCTGAATCTCAGCTCGAGCCGTGGCAGGTAGTCGTAAGCCGATGCGTCGGGGTTCGCCGATGGCTCCGTTGACTCTCGCTCATGACGGTCATAGTGGCGCTCTGTGAATTCAATCAACGGAGGCACATAGCGCGAGCTTGCTTTGATGGCTTTGGCAGTCCTCTCTCCAATGTTTGCAAATGGGTACAAGTGCGCGATAATATCCGTTTCATTCATGATGGATGGAGATGACTGCAGTATGAAGGTGCAATAATGCGTTCCTGCAAAGTACAGGAATGACCTTTGGTCTGTCTTATAAGACCATGCATCGAGAGAGGAGTGGTGTACCGCGCGCCTAACACTTCATCGCATTGGTCAGCCGACAAGGGTCGTTGTCCTCACAAGGGTACCAGCAGTGTTGCAGGGAAATGGGGTCTAGCGAAGTACCCCGGTGAGCATGATTTACCCCCGCATTTGTGTAGCTAACTCATTTACGTGACGACCGGAATCTGTAGCGAGCCGCTTCCGCGTCACTTTAATGCGCCTCTCCGTTACTCCAACCTCTCCCTCGTCACCGACAAACGCTGTGTACCGCGAACAAGATGGACCACGGCAGCACGACAGTGGCGGTTACTGCCGATGCTTTGTGCAATATGAATGATGAACAGTTCCGCGATTTTATGGCACGACACTACATCCCCGGTGGAAACTACGAGCTGCCTGTGGACGATTGGGAAACGCTCCCCGTTGCCGACCGGCTTCGTCTCGGTGAGAGACTGAAGTAAGTTGTGGTCAGTTTGGCCACACATCTCTGGGACCACTGCTAACTGACGTAGGACCCAAGAAAAAGCGCTCGCGCGGTGCCCGACGACGTTTTCCCGCTCCCTCGATTTGGACTTGCTCGATGCCCGCCTGCATCAAGCCTTTGCTGGCGGCGTGCCGCCGCGCGATGTACGGTTCGCCGACGATTCCGAATGCCTAAGCCCTGTCCTTGATCCCGAGGCCGAGAAAATAAGATACGAGAGGGAATCACATCAAAGTCTTGTCAGGGCTGGCGGCCGGCCGCTATACGCAATAGATCTGCTTGAAGTTGTTCTTAATGACCCAAGCTCGTTCGTCGACACGCTGCGGCCCTGGTTGAACACCTCTACTGGAAATCGCCCTGAGACTGTATTCCAGAGGCAGCTTTCCAGATGGCAAGACTTCGGCAAATGGCAAAATGACAACCGAGGTCGGCAAGACGATGACGGTGGATTTCTTGCATATATCGAGAAAGAGAAACATTTCGCAAAAACCGAATACACTAAGGAGGCGGGTATGAGGAGGATAGCCGAGATTGAGAAGAACCCAGCGTGCCTCCAAGGCGACTGGGAACTGCACCAGTCGCTGCGCAGACGACAGCGATACTTGTGCAGGGAGCACGGCTGCAAAGGTTTTGAGGACTATGTTGGTGCTGCGAAGCGTCGTCTGTCATCACATGGTTTCTCGCAGCGGTTTGATTTGAATGTTGATCCTGGGAGGCAAGACAAGCTGACAACGTGGATCGAGTACCTCAACTACGAATACTGGTGGCTCGACCAATATCGAAATACTATCGAACGTCTCCAGCCGGCTTACGACAAAGCTTGGCAAGAGCTTGTGGCCTTGGACATACTTAGGCCGCACGAGACGGAGGAATTTTTGCGGACATTGGAGTCGCCGATGGAACGCGGATCGGAGGAGGAAGAGACTCAAAAGAACATCGAGAAAGCCAAGGCACGGGCCCGGGATGTCTTTGCCCTGACCCAAGAACATCCAGACCGAAGAAAAATTCCCAAACAGAGACGAGTCGCGATGCTGCAAACCAGCACGAAAAGCATCATCGACGCAGAGAAACGAGCGCGTGACGTTCGGACTAGGAACGATCACATTACAAGATTCATTCGCGCCACATCGGAGTATGTCGATGCGCGTAAAAATGCCGCCCGACACACCGAACTCGTTCGATGGGTAGAGGACCAAGTGCCGTTAGTCCCTTCCGAGATGACGGCACAAGCGGAACGCCCCGCCAACGGGTCACGTAGTGAGCGAAGCGCGAAGCGGGGTCTTCATACCGACGAGTCACCTTTGGAGGATGAAGTTCGGCAGAAACGACGGAGGCTGGACAAGGAAACAGCGCCGGCTCGTCCAAATAGTGGATCGATTTCTAGTGACAGGCTCACGTCCACGGTCTTAGATCCAAGGCGAGTAGAGACAAGAGGCGAAATATTGGGCTCCCGATGGGAGCAGGCCATGATAGGGCCGTCGTCCCGGGACTCTCAAGCGGTTCTTCGCGATGTCAGGCGCAGCATACGTATCTCACGTCGAACATCTACCGACCGTACGGCGCGGCGGCTCGCAGGACGAACGCAAGAATCGCGTCGCGAGAAACGTTTAATAAGCTGAACCTGGAGTGTGCGCAAAAGCGGCACGGAGCCATGTGGCATTTCAGTCAGCCATGCTGATGGTTCTCAGTAGGCCAATATAGATTTGTTGGAGTCCTCTCAAATGAGAGGTTGGTGATTTGCGCGATATCATCCACGGCGACTTGCATACCGACGGATTAATTGGTGTGACGTCAGTGCAGTTGACTGCGATGATGCCACAATACCCAAAACGCAAGCGGCGGCTCTGTTGGCTTTTGTGTATCCCGCCGTAATCATGCTGACGCTGTGTGTTCGGCGTCGGTAAATATGAGAGCTTTCCTCGCGAGGACAAATAGCAGAGAATATCCTACACGTAGCCGCCGCCAAGCAGCTGGTTGTTGGGACCAGGGACACACCTGCAAGTTATGAACCGAAGTCTCCCCACTCTGTTCGTAGCTCTCGATGCATTCAAAGTTGACCCACCATGCCTTTGAAACAAGCGCCCTCGAACAAGAGCACAGCCCAGCGATGATGGCCACTTTGTCCATTCATGGGTGGTGTCTCAGTGGCAGCTCGGAGAGTCTTAATCTGCTGTTGAGGGTCCTCGGCCTATCCGACCATGGTTCTTCCGCTCCGGCTTCCTCTTGGACCCGACAGGCCCAACCCCCGCGATGCCCAAGTGACTAGCCAATGAACGCAGGTATTCAGTGATCATCAAAATTTCCCGTTTATCCCGATTAAGACATAATCCCTGACAGGAACGGGTTCCGCCGCTGTCGACTCTATTCCTAGGCACGCTTTTACGCGCCAGGCGCGGGTTATGGGCCCGTGCATGTTCAACGATGTTGTCAATGAGGGATCTTCAAGTTCACATCCTAATATCTTCTATTCCGTTTTCTCCTGATAGAAACGAGCAACTAAATGCAACTGTCCCTCGACAACAGTTATTCTGGACAATAATAAGTACGAGAGGCATTGGCTTCGGAATACACCTCAGAATCCCACAAATGCGTAAAAGGATTGAAAGGCCGGGAATTTAAATAAGCGACGTAATGAATTCGACTATTTCTCAGTTAAAACAGCTCGGTAAAGGGCAATAGTTCACTTACATAACATACGCTGGGAATGCCATCATCAGAGGATTGTGATAGTCTTGATTGTAACCTGGCTCCAAACGCATGCGTCGGGAATGCTTCATAACTTGAAGCATCGAGTCACCAAAACCATCCACGAGATCGAGGGGCACACAATAGCATTCCTGTAAACCATTGTAGACCAATCCGCTTGGGTCAAATCGTTGAAATACCACCCAATGGATCATTGTACATCCAGACTTAAATTCTAAACGCAGCGCGGCGTCTCCTTCGGAGGCTGCACCGGGTGCCAGGTGACCACTGGTCCGTGGCAAGAGTGCCCTCGAGTGGTCGGTCGTTTGCGGTTCTGGGGTGGGTTGAATTTCCTGATCTGGGCATTTTGGGCCGACTTCGCTTTCGAATTGGTTTGCTTCTACACCAAAAGTCTTGAATTCCGGGTGCAGCGCGGTGTTCCCTTCTGGGGTTGCAACAGATGCAAGGTGATCGTTGGACCGTGGCAAGAGTGTCCTCAGGTGGTCGGTAGCTCGAGGTCTGCCGGTTTTTCTCCGCGGTCTTCGGTAAGAGCATTCAATATTTCGCTCTTGGCAGAATTTGCATGGCAATCCCATGCTGCATCCTATTTTAGACCTATGACATTGATCGCACACCTGAGAAGAATGAGTAAGCTTCTGTTGCTAATGCAACTCAAGTACTTATGTCGGATTGGAAGTCCAATTCGACCTCGAGGCAAGGGGCCCGCGCAGGGGCCACTTACAGACCATACTTACGAGATCTACGGTCTACCCAACCTCCGGTTAGAACCTCCTTTTTACACCTTACGCAGAAGTTAAATATATATAGATTTTGACCTCTTCGTCACCCACGGTTCGAACCATCCCTGTGATAGGAATACCAACAACTTACTTTCTTAAGACCGTGAAGTAATATTAGCCCACAAACTAAATCAAAGCATTCTTGGGACCTCGACTCACTTTTTCAATGCATGGTTCGTCCGCAGGGGGATGCTTGGGTCCGCGAGCTTCGGACTTCGACACTTCGAGAGCGAATAAGCAGACTGACTTTCAATAAGCGATCCGGAGGCGGCTACAGCGCAATCGGCCGATGATCAATCCCACTATTGCTATCATGACTCAAAATCACACTCGTCACAATCCTTATATTCACTCGCAACCAGCTGAGGCAACCCACTACTCACTCGCGTTCCGTCATGCTAAGGATGGACCTCGCGATACAGGCATAGACCCCGCTTTGGTACTCTATTCAATACTGGTTGCGACGGTTGCTGTTGCGAGTGCCAAGATGAGAATATGAAGTTCGCATAGATTGAAAGGTATATGTCTCCACAAGGACGGCCGGCTTTTGCGGAAAATAGCCGCTCAACGTGCAGCGAAAAGGGACTCGAGGGAACAATCAGGATCTACACTTCCAAGAGCGCGGCCGTTGTGATGGAGCAGACTTCATAAATTGACGCACACATACTGTGATAATGTGGATCCGGACTCGTATTCCAACGTAAACCTGACATGGTGTCAGAATATAGGTCCGCGAAGAATTTGGCAGATTGCACTAACAGCTCAGCCCAAGTTGGACTGGCTGACTCTCAGAGGTGTCCAAGCCCATACTATCCACCTAAGCATAGCGTGGAGTTGAGTTTAACGTCTGCTAAAATATTCGGAGGTCGCGGGTGGTATCTTAGCCCGATTAATGCTAGTGGCAAGCAAGTCCCTCCCACACCGCCATGGTCTACGACCGAAGGGCACGACAGTCGAGCGCGTCCATATGAGAAGCAACCTCTTCATGCATTATGCGGCTTTCTTTATATATGAACCTGATGTTGCAACCGCGTATACGGCATCTGTAAGGTTTCGTGTGGCAGTCAACGTACATCCTGTGGCAAGTTGACATTGGTGAGCCCTGTGTAGAAATAATCATCATGCAAATGAACGGCTACTAACTGGTAAGAAGGGGTGGAACGTGTGGGGAGATGTTCACGACATTCTTTATCGGGGCAGTGATATTGACCCTCTTCCGTTGGGCCTCTGAGGTACCAAGGGTGCGACCTATCAGGCCCATCAAGGCTCTGCTTTTCTGAGACTGCAGCTGAGAATGAATGTCAACAAATCTTAAGAACAAAAGCTCCATGATAGAGAACCCTTACCAACACGCCCCCCAGGAGGATCAATAGCTCCCGAAATCCCGCAGCCTTGCCCTGACAATTTTCCATCATACTGCCTCGCTTTTGGTACCTGTTGCTGTAGCCTCACGACTTCTTCGCAATAGGACACGATGTCTTCTCGGGAGTCAAAGTCTTTGTCTGGTGGAGGCCAGTGAAAGAGTTGCCGAAAGTTTTCTAGAGAGGGGAAATACGTGCGCATCTCAACGTATCGAGTCGGTAGGGTGGGTTCGAACTTGGGCAACATCGGAAGCGGATCGGTCCAGACGAACAACGCACTGTTAATCAGCAAAAGAGAACCATAGGAAATGCTCAAGTTGCTTACACCTGATAACCACGATATACGTAGTTTGATGCCACAGTGTTTCGCCGAAGTTCACCTGGCTCGGCTTTCGAGAGCAGATCAGAGAGAACTGCCCTCTCAAACTCCAATCGATCAAAGCGACCCGAGGGGTATTCCGGAACGGAGCCTGGATGAGGAATCCAAAGCGGCTTCGGATCAGATAAAGAGCTAAACACCGTTCGTCTTTTAGAGAAAACTGCGTAGTCGACGAGTCGAGTATGTGGGGTTTGAGAACAGTGGTGTGGAGTATCAGTACACTCGTCTCGAGCCGTAGTACGCTCGTTTTTATCCGTCTTATAATCCTCTAGAGCCCTCTTACACTTATGGGGAGTCGGAGTGTTGCACTTGTCCTTGATTCCAATACATGGTATACATGGGCGAAGCCATACTGATCCGTGAACACATGCAAGCTCGGTATGAAAAGTGCCGTCGAAGTTGGTAAATTTCTCGACCGCGTGGTCGAGATGTGAGCCTGTCCTTGGATACTGTTTAGCTGAAGTCTCGGAGGGCTAGTGCATTGACGCGCTTACATTGAGGTAGCAAGACTAAAGTGGGCTTGGTGGACGAAGACGTCAGATTGGTAGAGGTCAGTTTAAGTTCTTCATCATGTCCCGGGCGGGAGGAGTCCATACGTACTCGCAGCCCGTCGATTTAAAAAGCTGCTCATGAGGGAAAGAGCTCGGCAGGTATTTTGGGACGAGGGTACGGGTTGGCTGCTGACGAGTATGTCCAAGTTCTGTGCATTCGTTTTCAGTCCAGCTGCACTGCAATGAAAGGCGTAACTGGAAATAAGGGGGCATGTATTGAGTGGAACCCCCCACACACTGTGCCCTTGCAAGTACATTGCCAGTCCGCGCACCCCAGCTCCGGAGTAGCAATCTCGCCCGATGTGCATGCATCGCCATGGACAGCAGACGCACAGGGGCAAACTTGGTACCCGCCTGTCATTCCGGCCTCTTCTAACTGGACAGCGGCGCTCCTCAAGTGACTATTTGCCCTCGATCCTCACCATCTTCAAGTCTTCTTCACGGTGCAAGCCAATTCTAGTGATCCTTTCTTATATATTGACGTTGACGGCGTTATGAACACTCGCCTTTTGCCTGTACCACAACATGAGCGCTGTCACTTTTTGTCTTTGTCTCCAAAGTGATATGGCCCGGCAGCGGCTTACGGCCCCAAGCATCCTTATACAAGCACCACGCATTCATGTTGCCGGACTTGATCTCCTACGACGACAACAACAAGAACAACAAGAACAACAAGAACAACAAGAACAACAAGAACAACAAGAACAACAAGAACAACAAGAACAACATCTACAAAATCACCTGCCGGGACTTCGCTAAGGACCTAAATTCTGAACGTCTCCGTCTTCCACCCAGAGGAATCCTTGGTCCATTCCTTCAATGGGAAATCATGCTCGTTCTTCTTCATGGGGACCACCATCCGGACATTGTCGGAAGTGACGACCTTCAAGCGGAAATCTGCATGGCATAAGTCAGCTGTTTAGGTGCCAACAACTTTTGGACCTTTCTGCTCACAGGTGTTGTCTGGGATTTTCTTGGCGATCTCAAGAAATGCTTTCAGATCTGGCGTCGGGTTACCATCAACATGGGTGATGAAGTAAGTGGGCTCAAGATTGAATCGGCTCGCAGGTGAGCCTAAGTCATGGAATGTGACATAGACCTCGCTGTGTAGCTCGCTGAGCTTTTGTCTCACAGGAAGGTATGGTCGTTGTAATGTGGCGCCACAGAAGGAAACGGCGTGATCGGTCTCTACATCATCGGTAGTGATTGTATTAGCCTTGATTCGATGTTCTTGGCCGTTGCGGACAACGACAGCGTCAAGAACCTCATGGGAGTACATGACGTTCAGGTCAGTGGTCTCAACCATTATTTTCCCATTTAAAGTGAGAAGAAGGTCTCCTTCCAATAGCGAAGGAGTTTGTCTGCTTCGTTCCAACGTCTGTCGACTGACCATGAAGACGCGCGTCTGGTTAGCTCTCGTAATCTTATCAATCCACTCGTCAGATAAGCCTCTCGGCTTAGCCCTATCCAATGAAATGGAACTGAACTGGACAGGCAACATTCTGAGAGACGGAGTAATGCCTCCTTGAATTTGGGATATGACAGGGAGTAAAGTAGATGTAGCGAGCCCCAAAAGATGGAAGTCATTACTCTGGCTATCTCCCCCCAGATAGGAGAAAAAGAGGGCCCGGATGACCCCATCGTCTGAAACAAGCACACCAGCGCGGTAGTTCGAGTTTAGCTTCGTCTCAATAATGACCTCATCAAAATTGGGTGTCCGGTATCTTGGAATGCCGTCGGCAGTCCGTATTGTCCTAGGTGTCACTGCGGTTACCGCTGTCGAAGTATGCACGAACTGTCGAAGCAGATCGCAACCAATGAAATTGACGGAACAGCCAGGCATAAGTCGCTCCGCGCTTAGAGTAGCACTTTTGACAGGGGCATCAACAAGATCGGGGTCGTACTGGATAATGACGTAGTTCTCCAAGGGGTGAAGGAAGCAAATTTTGCCAGGGATAGTAGTTGAATGGGCGATAGTGACCATCACGTCGCATAGGTCAAATGGCGCACGAGCTCTCGAGGCAATAAGCAGGCCTTTACCAGCGTCAATGACCAGCCCCATAGTCCAACCCCTGAAAAACGGATAACCGTCCAGCCGAATAGGTGTGGTAAATTCCACGTGGACGAGGCTCTGCAGCACGCCAGCAGCAGCCGGGAACTTCGACTCCAGATTCTCGAGCTTGGTGAATTGTGCGGAACCAGAGACGGAGGCGGTTGGAGGGAGAGGATCGGCTAGCTTGACGAAGTCCCATCGTCCGGTCTGATCGTTTCTCACCCCTAGTTTCATTTCGGGGAACCAATGCCTATCGATGCGAATATCTCGGAAGTGGAGAGTGTGCAAGTCGGTAAGATGCTTGTACGAGACAATCACCCGCGATCTATCCGGGATGCCTTCCATCACCTTGCCAAAGGTCTCTAAGTCTGGAACTTCCTTGTTGTCCACGCTGTGGACTATGCAGTTGCTGCCGACTTCGAAGAAGCTCGAAGCTTTGGCAGCATGAGAGATGAAAACTCCTTGGCAGGCGATAGCGTAGGCGTAAGCTTTTTGGTAGGATATGGTATGGAATATGGCACCAGAGACGGATATGAAGCGATCGGGAGTAATCGCATGTAGGTCTCCAACTTCAACGTCAACCTCAATAACCTCGCCTCCTCGTTGAAGCTGTAGACGGATAAGATTATGCACACTCGAGTCGAGGATGTCGTTGAGCTGATCGAACTTGGTAACGATTTCTCCGTTGATCCCCATGATAATGTCGCCCTCCTCAATCTTTTGATCGGCAGGCCCATTTGGCAAGATAGCTTCTGCAACGAGTAAACTGTTCTCGTCTGGACACTTTTGTCGCACGACTGCCTCCCAGGCGTCAGTGAGACCAAGATGCTTGCACTCTTCAAAAGCTTTGAGAAGGAATCGAGATTGTAGATCGCCCCTCGGAACGAATTGACCTCTCTGGAGGTGTTGCAATGCTCGGAGCGGTCGGTCAAGGGGGAGAAAAAAGGCAGTGGATGCACTGCCGGCCTGTTTTACGGCGGCTAGTAGGGCTACCACATAACCATCAATATTGACGACGGGACTGCCAGAGCTACCACCGCTAGCCGATGCATTCGCCTGAAGGTAGCAGGTGTTGAGGTCACTGGAATCACAAGATCGACAGCAACTAGGTGCATTGCGATCGAGGCGGCTGATACAGGCAGACAGAATGCTGACTTTTTCCCCGGCATCGTTGCCGACGACTCGAACTTCAAGGCCCACTGGAGGTCCATTAGCCAGTCTATCCGAGATCACAAGTGCTACGATATGTACACCTACCTGCCGCAAGGTCTGGGCGAAGCTGGAGCCCGCCGAGGTCAGTATGCTTGACCGCCTTGGGATCGAATCGTAAGAAAGCAAAGTCATGTACGGGATCGCGATACACAGGGTACACGTCAACCTCCTCGTGGCTTTCGAATAATACGGATCCCCAGAAAGGACCGGCTCCCACAACGTGTCTGTTCGTCAAGATGAGACTGTTATCGTTAGTGATCCTGATCTACCACCTAGTTGATTTAGGCTATTAGTTACCCTCCCTGAGCGTCCACGACGAATCCTGTTGCCTCGCCGGAACGAGCAGGCTGCCCGTCAAAGGACATAGTGTGACAGAAATGGATGGAGACGACATTTCGAATGACAAGTTCCATGGAGTTCTGCCACAAGTCGCGCGTTGAAAACAAGAGAGAGCTTTCTGTTCCAGTAGGGGCCATTTGAATGCAGGGTAGAAGATGGTGTTCCATTTTAGAAGAAGCGTTGTCAGCGGATTCTGTAGGTTGCTTCGAGAAATAGCCAAAAAGGTAGGGCGTTGATGCAGCTTTATACCTGTTTTGCAAGATCGGAAGCACATTAATCAGGCAGCCTAGTATACAAGCCTGTTGACGCAGACTGTTGACGTTGTCGCAAACAGACTGCTTCAGGCAAGAAAAGTAGTGGTCATGTTGTTGTTGTTGTTGTTGTATTTAACGCCGTGGCGGCCGGGCTAGAGCCCTTACCGCAGACCTCCCGAAGGGTATATGGCGTGGAGGGCCGTGAGCCAAGGCTACCTACTCTACAGTACGTCGTCTCTTTACATCGTCCTCCAAATCATGCCTTGTGGCCACTACGCGTTCTGTCTGTCCCCGGTTCCCGCTGGTGCCCCAGTTTCATTCTTTCCCAAATCGTCCCTTGGAATCGGGAGGTTCTTTGTAGTCCGCACTCACATCTACGTAGGTGTGGATGCTGCTACCGCAGACAGATCTTCTGGAAGAAGTCCGTCACGCGGAGAAAGGCCTCGAAGCCTCGTGGGTCGGTGATTAATCTCTTGAAGTAGGCCTCGAGAGATCCCATAGGGCCTATGGGCTCGGGCATACTGCGAGAGTGGAGGGTCGGCCACCGTTGCCTCCTCGCCAGCGTTAGTCGACAGTAGACCAGGTGGTCCACGTCTTTCGCCTCTCCACAAGAGCACATCATTAGAGCGTCGTCGTGGTTGAAACGTCGGTGATATTGCTCGAAGTCCCCGTGACCCGATCGTGCCGCCAGCAGGTGATGTAACGTAGCCCGCGGCAAGGCCAGTTCAGGAGGGCTGGACAGAGCTGCCTCAAGCCCCAAGTCCGCGTACCGCGGCCTTCGCTCTTTATACCACCATCTCCTGTGCTGGCTTTGTAATTTTTCCCTTGCAAGCCGCTTGATGCCCGCTAGTGTTGCCATTTGACCCATCCGCGCCGGCAGTGTCGTTCCTTCTTTGGCCAGCCGGTCCGCGGCCTCGTTTCCTTCGATGCCCTGGTGTCCCGGGGACCAGTGCGTCCGTATATCAAATATCCTGGCCGCTTCTTGGATTTCGAGGAACGCGTCTTGTGACGAGTCCGGCGCCTTGCCGCGGATGCCTTGTATAACGCTGGTGTTGTCGATACATATGTGGATTGGATGACCGCGATTGGTGAGCAGAGCCCTTCTGAGGCCGGTTCGCGCCCCTTCGACCTCGGCGTCGAACACTTCTGCTAGTCCGAGTCGGCCGCACCCTTGTGCTATGCGTTTGGAGTCTCGGTAGATGACGAAGCCGTACCCCACGGCTCCGTTCGTCGCCCTGGAGCCGTCCGAGAAGACGATCATATGGCTTTCCGGTACTGTCTTTAGCCAGCGCTCGAAAGCTTTCGCAGCCTCTTCTTTGCATTGAACTACTATCTGATCCTGTGAGCTTGGCAGGTACTGTGATTGAAGGAACGCTGGTCTTCCGCATCTTGGCAGAAGTTCAGCCGTCCGTTGTAGTCTCGTCTGTTGCTGTCCCTGCTGGGAGAGCCGCGCGACTAGCGGGTGTCGGCGATCAATCCTCTGTAGTCGGACTGCGGCCCGTAAGCGGACGCCCTCTAAGGCGACTTTGGCTGACGGTAAGCCGGCGTCTCGGAGGAGGCTACTGGTTGGCGTTGTCCTCCAGACAGGCAGAACGGCCCTTGCTGCCGCTGTAATGACGCTGTCGATCTTCTGCACGAGCCCCTTTTGGCCTGTGTTGACGGGTCTTCCTTGGAGAGGCGGATTCGTGTCTGTCTCCGCTTGGCGTCTCGAAGCCGGCTTCGTGATACCTGCGTACCATGTTTCGGCGCCGAAGAGCGCGATCGGCAGTACGCAGGAGACGACGGCTTTTCGCACGGCGGCCGCTGGGAGTCCCCTCTTTGTGTTCGTAAGCTGTCTCAGATGTTGAGCTGCCCTCTTTGCTGCAGCTACTTTTGCGTCGACATGGTGCCGGAAGGACAGTCTCTTGTCGAACCAGACACCCAGCCAGCGTACAGGTTTCGTCGAGGCCTTGACCACCAAATCCCCCGCCCGGACCTCTGGCAGCTCCGCTGGCTGGCCGTGCTTCCTAGTAAAGTGGATGACCTCGCACTTGCTCGGGTCAAAGGAGACCTTGTTCTCCAAGCCCCATCTGAGAATGCCGGCTGCGCTTCGGTTGAGTATTGCGACGTTGCTCTCCAGGGAGGGGCTGATGGCCAGAGTGGCGATGTCGTCCGCGTACCCGAATCGCGCGTTCGGGTCGTCTTCAAGTATCTCTGCGATGTAGAGCAGAAAGGCAATGGGAGATAGTGGTGACCCCTGAGGCAGCCCGCATGACAGCGGGAAGTACTCCGTTGTGCTTTCTTCCAGTCGGACTCTAGCGGTGCGGTTGCAGCAGAAGCTAAAGATCAGTCTGGTCAGGCCATGTGGCCATCCCTGCTGACGCAGTCTAATGACGAGCCGGTTCCGAAGGACGGAGTCGAACGCCCCTTTTACGTCCATAGTCAGAAGTGTCGCCGTGAGTCCTTTTAGGAGGGCCATCTCGATGTCGTGGGTGAGGCAGGTCGTCAGATCGACGGCTGACCTGCCTTGTAGAGCCCCGATCTGTTGCGGACTGATGATGCGCTCGACAATCGCCAGGGACGCCATCCTTCTGGCTATCAGTCGCTCTAGTCCCTTGCCCAGGCACGAGAGGAGCGCGATCGGCCGCCAGGACCCGGGCTTGGAGGCATCCCTGCCGGCCTTCTGGATCATGACCACCTCAGCTCTGCGGAAGGGCAGAGGAAAGTGGCCGGCCCGCATACAGGACTGGAATAGCTGCCTGACCGGTTCCGAGATGACATCCCAGCATGCCTGGAGGAGGCGTGTTGTGATGCCGTCCACACCAGGGGTCGTTGTCTTTGTTAAGGTGGCCGTCTTCACTTCTTCTCCGCTAACATTGTCCTGCCA
>NW_026851380.1:0-30115 GCF_030913485.1 Colletotrichum godetiae
TTTGTTTCCACTTAGCCCTTTGAGAAGATTTTGCCAATTCACCTCAGCATTAGACGTTATCACTCACATTGAGGAAATCCCTACTCCTACAGGCATCACAGAGTTTACAGTCTCCTTATCCTCTTCCGAAAATCATCTCGACATTTTCCGCGCGATTCTTTCTTCTCGTCAGCTGCGCGCAATGGATGACGATCTCATCCTATTCGCTGAAGCACCTGAGATGGATCAGCGCACTGGATGTTGCCCCTGGCAGGGCTGTGTGCACAGCCCTGTCAACCTCATCCCAGAGGTTGCAGTCAGGTAAGTTATAACTTCTCGGTACCCAACTGGCCAAATATCACTGATAAACTAACTTCATCAAGACTTCTGAGTGCTGACAGCTCTCCGGCCAAAGACAAGACTGAACAAAAGGCCCTGTTGTTGTCTGATGTGAAAGCGGACAATACTACCAGCTCTGCTGGAATTCAGATCGCTCCGGCTGTTGTTCCAAAGAAAGTCGAGAAGTCAGTGGTCGCCGCAGTGAAGAGCAATGCAACGGTGTGCGCGTCCCATGCGTCCCTCAAGCATTGGCTGTGGAAATGCGTCAAAGAAGGAGACCTTCGTTGCCACTCCTGCAAGAAGACACAAAAGGATTTCATCTTCGAATGTCCAAGATGCATGTTCAAAATGTGTTTCCACTGTCGGGCCCAGCGTGGTTGGACCTCTCGAGGGGCTAAGTAAGTATACTGACATCTTTCCATAGTTACTACTCTAACATACTGCAGGGATATGCGCCGTCAACTTAAGAACGCCCAGAAGAAACCTCGTGATGCGGATCATTGAGCAGCCGAGGCTGGGATGTGAGCGTTGAGGCTGGAGCATGACAGACAGCATGGATTCTGGCGATGGAGAAGAGAGTTGACAGGCGCAGGAGATTCGCGAAGACGGTGGATACATCAGTGTCATTATATTCCACATGTTCGCTACGGAAGAGTCCAGAGATTATGGGTTGACTGGTTTGTGCGGGTTGGCCAGCCGCATCCGATCACTGAAATTGAGATTGAGATAATTTCCCAATTGTTTTGCATTTGGATTCCTAACGGAGGTGGTAAGGGGGGATCACAGAAAGATTTGGAGTTTTCTACTCTCCTGCCAAGTCTAGAGTCAAACAACACAACCATCCACCCTCAATACAATCTCTAAACCGGGATTATTGACGTGTTAATGGTCACCTCCCAAGATAAATTGACTTCGGCTTGTTGATCTTGCTGGGCAGTCTGGCCTTGCTACAAAAGCGGCGACACTATAGAGCAGGGGTCCTGCCACTTTGGAGGGGTGTACCGGGGAGTGGCGGCGGACTGTTTACCTGGCCAACACTGCAGCAACCGCGATAAGAAAGCTTATCGGCCAATGAGTTCGCGTTGATGCAGGCGGCAATGAAACACCTTCCATGACTCCAAACAAAACACGCCAAAAGCTCTTTACGCGGTCGGGACGCGCCTCAGAGTGCTAACGCGGGGGACTCAAGACACACCACAATCAACATGGTGAGTTCTTGTTGACGCTGGACCCTTGGACCCTTTGTGCGGAAATCGCCCTACGCGAGTTTGATACGTCATCCATCTATCCCATTTTGCCTGGCATCTTTTGCCTGACAGCATTGTGAATTGATATCCCTGTTCGCCATTTCATTTCCCCTGTGCTCGGTCGGTCTTAGCCATGAAGTAGTCTGTCGCAGACTCTCTTCCAAAACCATCTGAACTTCTCGGCTCACTCAGCGAAGATGCAGCAATCGCAGCTGGACCCCCTGCCTAATGACCTGCCCTTCCGGGTCATTTCAAAGACAATTGGGCGAGGGGCTTATGCATCGTAGGAACTCTACCCCTCCATCTCACATCTGATGAACCCCGGCACTGACTACGAGCACACAGAATCAAGAAAGCCGTCCCTCTGGATGCAAACACACCCGTCTTCGCTGTCAAATTCATCCATAAGGGTTACGCCGTCAAGCATGGCCGCGTCTCGGCGAAGCAGCTCCTCATGGAGGTATCGCTCCATTCACATGTCGGCCAGCACCCCAACATCATTGAATGGTTCGCCTCGGGAGAAGACACCAATTGGCGATGGATTGCCATGGAGTTTGCCGATGGAGGTGACCTCTTTGACAAAATTGAGGCAGACGTGGGCGTTCACGAGAACATTGCTCACCTCTACTTCCTGCAGCTCATCAGCGGCGTGAGCTTCATCCACTCAAAGGGCGTCGCGCATCGGGATTTGAAGCCCGAAAACATTTTGCTATCCGAGACGGGAAGTCTGAAGCTCGCCGACTTTGGCATGTCAACCATGTTCGAGTACAAGGGTCAACGCAAGACGAGTTCCACCCTTTGCGGCAGTCCGCCATACATCGCCCCTGAGATCCTTGCCTGCAGCAAGGCGGAGAAGAAGGCATCCCCGGACGCGGTCAAGTACTCGCCAGACCTCGTTGACATCTGGTCATGCGGCGTCATCCTCTTCGTACTCCTGGTTGGAAACACACCTTGGGATGAGCCGTCAAAAGGCAGCTGGGAGTACCAGGAGTACGTGCGAACGAATGGCCGCAGCACAGATGCGCTTTGGGGGAGGATACCGTCAGATACCTTATCACTGCTTCGAGGCATGATGAATATTGACCCGAGTAAACGCTTCTCTTTTCGACAGATTCGACAACACCCATGGTACACCAGACAAAACCCGCACCTAACATCGGACGGCAAGATTTCCGACCCAATCAATCTGGCCACGCAGATGCTGGAGAGTCTCAAGATCGATTTCAACCAGCTGCCCACAGCCTCCCAGGGCAATCCATCCAGTAGTGATCCCATGGATATCGACAGCGCCGGCAAAGTGTCCTTCACTCAGCCCGAAACACCCATCAATGACGTCGCATGGGACTGGGAGCGCCCCGCTCTCAAGGTCATGAACCCCATTGCGGTCTCCTCCACACAACCTCTGACCCGAAGCGTGAGCGGCGTCGCCAACCGACGCTTGTTTATGGAGTCACTTGCAGAAGAGCCTTCCATCAGCCAGTTCTCACAGACCCCCGGCGTCCCGCTGACCCTCACTCAAGCGGCTCGTCGCTTCCGTGATATCGTGCCGTTCGAGTCCCTTACGCGCTTCTTCTCCCACGTGCCGCCCCAGCTCATCGTGCAGATGCTTAGCGACGCCCTACACCAGCTCAACGTCCCGCTGCCGCCCGTCACGGCGAACCTGTACTCAGACCACATCGTCATCATCAAGATTAAGACGCTGGACGCGCGTCGACAGTCGCTGCACGGCGAGATCCACGTCGACAGGCACCGGCTGCCCGAGGAGCAGGAGCTGTTGGACATTCGGTTCGTCAAGATCAAGGGAGACCCCCTGGAATGGCGTCGTTTCTTCAAGAAGATTGTCGTCCTCTGCAAGGATGGCGTGTACGTCCCGGATGCATAGGAAGGATGCCGGCTTGTTGTTGTTGTTGTTGTTGTTGTATTTAACGCCGTGGCGGCCGGGCTAGAGCCCTTACCGCAGACCTCCCGAAGGGTATATGGCGTGGAGGGCCGTGAGCCAAGGCTACCTACTCTACAGTACGTCGTCTCTTTACATCGTCCTCCAAATCATGCCTTGTGGCCACTACGCGTTCTGTCTGTCCCCGGTTCCCGCTGGTGCCCCAGTTTCATTCTTTCCCAAATCGTCCCTTGGAATCGGGAGGTTCTTTGTAGTCCGCACTCACATCTACGTAGGTGTGGATGCTGCTACCGCAGACAGATCTTCTGGAAGAAGTCCGTCACGCGGAGAAAGGCCTCGAAGCCTCGTGGGTCGGTGATTAATCTCTTGAAGTAGGCCTCGAGAGATCCCATAGGGCCTATGGGCTCGGGCATACTGCGAGAGTGGAGGGTCGGCCACCGTTGCCTCCTCGCCAGCGTTAGTCGACAGTAGACCAGGTGGTCCACGTCTTTCGCCTCTCCACAAGAGCACATCATTAGAGCGTCGTCGTGGTTGAAACGTCGGTGATATTGCTCGAAGTCCCCGTGACCCGATCGTGCCGCCAGCAGGTGATGTAACGTAGCCCGCGGCAAGGCCAGTTCAGGAGGGCTGGACAGAGCTGCCTCAAGCCCCAAGTCCGCGTACCGCGGCCTTCGCTCTTTATACCACCATCTCCTGTGCTGGCTTTGTAATTTTTCCCTTGCAAGCCGCTTGATGCCCGCTAGTGTTGCCATTTGACCCATCCGCGCCGGCAGTGTCGTTCCTTCTTTGGCCAGCCGGTCCGCGGCCTCGTTTCCTTCGATGCCCTGGTGTCCCGGGGACCAGTGCGTCCGTATATCAAATATCCTGGCCGCTTCTTGGATTTCGAGGAACGCGTCTTGTGACGAGTCCGGCGCCTTGCCGCGGATGCCTTGTATAACGCTGGTGTTGTCGATACATATGTGGATTGGATGACCGCGATTGGTGAGCAGAGCCCTTCTGAGGCCGGTTCGCGCCCCTTCGACCTCGGCGTCGAACACTTCTGCTAGTCCGAGTCGGCCGCACCCTTGTGCTATGCGTTTGGAGTCTCGGTAGATGACGAAGCCGTACCCCACGGCTCCGTTCGTCGCCCTGGAGCCGTCCGAGAAGACGATCATATGGCTTTCCGGTACTGTCTTTAGCCAGCGCTCGAAAGCTTTCGCAGCCTCTTCTTTGCATTGAACTACTATCTGATCCTGTGAGCTTGGCAGGTACTGTGATTGAAGGAACGCTGGTCTTCCGCATCTTGGCAGAAGTTCAGCCGTCCGTTGTAGTCTCGTCTGTTGCTGTCCCTGCTGGGAGAGCCGCGCGACTAGCGGGTGTCGGCGATCAATCCTCTGTAGTCGGACTGCGGCCCGTAAGCGGACGCCCTCTAAGGCGACTTTGGCTGACGGTAAGCCGGCGTCTCGGAGGAGGCTACTGGTTGGCGTTGTCCTCCAGACAGGCAGAACGGCCCTTGCTGCCGCTGTAATGACGCTGTCGATCTTCTGCACGAGCCCCTTTTGGCCTGTGTTGACGGGTCTTCCTTGGAGAGGCGGATTCGTGTCTGTCTCCGCTTGGCGTCTCGAAGCCGGCTTCGTGATACCTGCGTACCATGTTTCGGCGCCGAAGAGCGCGATCGGCAGTACGCAGGAGACGACGGCTTTTCGCACGGCGGCCGCTGGGAGTCCCCTCTTTGTGTTCGTAAGCTGTCTCAGATGTTGAGCTGCCCTCTTTGCTGCAGCTACTTTTGCGTCGACATGGTGCCGGAAGGACAGTCTCTTGTCGAACCAGACACCCCAGCCCAGCGTACTGCCGATCGCGCTCTTCGGCGCCGAAACATGGTACGCAGGTATCACGAAGCCGGCTTCGAGACGCCAAGCGGAGACAGACACGAATCCGCCTCTCCAAGGAAGACCCGTCAACACAGGCCAAAAGGGGCTCGTGCAGAAGATCGACAGCGTCATTACAGCGGCAGCAAGGGCCGTTCTGCCTGTCTGGAGGACAACGCCAACCAGTAGCCTCCTCCGAGACGCCGGCTTACCGTCAGCCAAAGTCGCCTTAGAGGGCGTCCGCTTACGGGCCGCAGTCCGACTACAGAGGATTGATCGCCGACACCCGCTAGTCGCGCGGCTCTCCCAGCAGGGACAGCAACAGACGAGACTACAACGGACGGCTGAACTTCTGCCAAGATGCGGAAGACCAGCGTTCCTTCAATCACAGTACCTGCCAAGCTCACAGGATCAGATAGTAGTTCAATGCAAAGAAGAGGCTGCGAAAGCTTTCGAGCGCTGGCTAAAGACAGTACCGGAAAGCCATATGATCGTCTTCTCGGACGGCTCCAGGGCGACGAACGGAGCCGTGGGGTACGGCTTCGTCATCTACCGAGACTCCAAACGCATAGCACAAGGGTGCGGCCGACTCGGACTAGCAGAAGTGTTCGACGCCGAGGTCGAAGGGGCGCGAACCGGCCTCAGAAGGGCTCTGCTCACCAATCGCGGTCATCCAATCCACATATGTATCGACAACACCAGCGTTATACAAGGCATCCGCGGCAAGGCGCCGGACTCGTCACAAGACGCGTTCCTCGAAATCCAAGAAGCGGCCAGGATATTTGATATACGGACGCACTGGTCCCCGGGACACCAGGGCATCGAAGGAAACGAGGCCGCGGACCGGCTGGCCAAAGAAGGAACGACACTGCCGGCGCGGATGGGTCAAATGGCAACACTAGCGGGCATCAAGCGGCTTGCAAGGGAAAAATTACAAAGCCAGCACAGGAGATGGTGGTATAAAGAGCGAAGGCCGCG
Organism: Colletotrichum godetiae; assembly: GCF_030913485.1. NCBI lineage: Eukaryota > Fungi > Ascomycota > Sordariomycetes > Glomerellales > Glomerellaceae > Colletotrichum > Colletotrichum godetiae. Next base: position 6,288 of record NW_026851380.1, read on the forward strand.
GTACGCGGACTTGGGGCTTGAGGCAGCTCTGTCCAGCCCTCCTGAACTGGCCTTGCCGCGGGCTACGTTACATCACCTGCTGGCGGCACGATCGGGTCACGGGGACTTCGAGCAATATCACCGACGTTTCAACCACGACGACGCTCTAATGATGTGCTCTTGTGGAGAGGCGAAAGACGTGGACCACCTGGTCTACTGTCGACTAACGCTGGCGAGGAGGCAACGGTGGCCGACCCTCCACTCTCGCAGTATGCCCGAGCCCATAGGCCCTATGGGATCTCTCGAGGCCTACTTCAAGAGATTAATCACCGACCCACGAGGCTTCGAGGCCTTTCTCCGCGTGACGGACTTCTTCCAGAAGATCTGTCTGCGGTAGCAGCATCCACACCTACGTAGATGTGAGTGCGGACTACAAAGAACCTCCCGATTCCAAGGGACGATTTGGGAAAGAATGAAACTGGGGCACCAGCGGGAACCGGGGACAGACAGAACGCGTAGTGGCCACAAGGCATGATTTGGAGGACGATGTAAAGAGACGACGTACTGTAGAGTAGGTAGCCTTGGCTCACGGCCCTCCACGCCATATACCCTTCGGGAGGTCTGCGGTAAGGGCTCTAGCCCGGCCGCCACGGCGTTAAATACAACAACAACAACAACAACAACAACAAGCCGGCATCCTTCCTATGCATCCGGGACGTACACGCCATCCTTGCAGAGGACGACAATCTTCTTGAAGAAACGACGCCATTCCAGGGGGTCTCCCTTGATCTTGACGAACCGAATGTCCAACAGCTCCTGCTCCTCGGGCAGCCGGTGCCTGTCGACGTGGATCTCGCCGTGCAGCGACTGTCGACGCGCGTCCAGCGTCTTAATCTTGATGATGACGATGTGGTCTGAGTACAGGTTCGCCGTGACGGGCGGCAGCGGGACGTTGAGCTGGTGTAGGGCGTCGCTAAGCATCTGCACGATGAGCTGGGGCGGCACGTGGGAGAAGAAGCGCGTAAGGGACTCGAACGGCACGATATCACGGAAGCGACGAGCCGCTTGAGTGAGGGTCAGCGGGACGCCGGGGGTCTGTGAGAACTGGCTGATGGAAGGCTCTTCTGCAAGTGACTCCATAAACAAGCGTCGGTTGGCGACGCCGCTCACGCTTCGGGTCAGAGGTTGTGTGGAGGAGACCGCAATGGGGTTCATGACCTTGAGAGCGGGGCGCTCCCAGTCCCATGCGACGTCATTGATGGGTGTTTCGGGCTGAGTGAAGGACACTTTGCCGGCGCTGTCGATATCCATGGGATCACTACTGGATGGATTGCCCTGGGAGGCTGTGGGCAGCTGGTTGAAATCGATCTTGAGACTCTCCAGCATCTGCGTGGCCAGATTGATTGGGTCGGAAATCTTGCCGTCCGATGTTAGGTGCGGGTTTTGTCTGGTGTACCATGGGTGTTGTCGAATCTGTCGAAAAGAGAAGCGTTTACTCGGGTCAATATTCATCATGCCTCGAAGCAGTGATAAGGTATCTGACGGTATCCTCCCCCAAAGCGCATCTGTGCTGCGGCCATTCGTTCGCACGTACTCCTGGTACTCCCAGCTGCCTTTTGACGGCTCATCCCAAGGTGTGTTTCCAACCAGGAGTACGAAGAGGATGACGCCGCATGACCAGATGTCAACGAGGTCTGGCGAGTACTTGACCGCGTCCGGGGATGCCTTCTTCTCCGCCTTGCTGCAGGCAAGGATCTCAGGGGCGATGTATGGCGGACTGCCGCAAAGGGTGGAACTCGTCTTGCGTTGACCCTTGTACTCGAACATGGTTGACATGCCAAAGTCGGCGAGCTTCAGACTTCCCGTCTCGGATAGCAAAATGTTTTCGGGCTTCAAATCCCGATGCGCGACGCCCTTTGAGTGGATGAAGCTCACGCCGCTGATGAGCTGCAGGAAGTAGAGGTGAGCAATGTTCTCGTGAACGCCCACGTCTGCCTCAATTTTGTCAAAGAGGTCACCTCCATCGGCAAACTCCATGGCAATCCATCGCCAATTGGTGTCTTCTCCCGAGGCGAACCATTCAATGATGTTGGGGTGCTGGCCGACATGTGAATGGAGCGATACCTCCATGAGGAGCTGCTTCGCCGAGACGCGGCCATGCTTGACGGCGTAACCCTTATGGATGAATTTGACAGCGAAGACGGGTGTGTTTGCATCCAGAGGGACGGCTTTCTTGATTCTGTGTGCTCGTAGTCAGTGCCGGGGTTCATCAGATGTGAGATGGAGGGGTAGAGTTCCTACGATGCATAAGCCCCTCGCCCAATTGTCTTTGAAATGACCCGGAAGGGCAGGTCATTAGGCAGGGGGTCCAGCTGCGATTGCTGCATCTTCGCTGAGTGAGCCGAGAAGTTCAGATGGTTTTGGAAGAGAGTCTGCGACAGACTACTTCATGGCTAAGACCGACCGAGCACAGGGGAAATGAAATGGCGAACAGGGATATCAATTCACAATGCTGTCAGGCAAAAGATGCCAGGCAAAATGGGATAGATGGATGACGTATCAAACTCGCGTAGGGCGATTTCCGCACAAAGGGTCCAAGGGTCCAGCGTCAACAAGAACTCACCATGTTGATTGTGGTGTGTCTTGAGTCCCCCGCGTTAGCACTCTGAGGCGCGTCCCGACCGCGTAAAGAGCTTTTGGCGTGTTTTGTTTGGAGTCATGGAAGGTGTTTCATTGCCGCCTGCATCAACGCGAACTCATTGGCCGATAAGCTTTCTTATCGCGGTTGCTGCAGTGTTGGCCAGGTAAACAGTCCGCCGCCACTCCCCGGTACACCCCTCCAAAGTGGCAGGACCCCTGCTCTATAGTGTCGCCGCTTTTGTAGCAAGGCCAGACTGCCCAGCAAGATCAACAAGCCGAAGTCAATTTATCTTGGGAGGTGACCATTAACACGTCAATAATCCCGGTTTAGAGATTGTATTGAGGGTGGATGGTTGTGTTGTTTGACTCTAGACTTGGCAGGAGAGTAGAAAACTCCAAATCTTTCTGTGATCCCCCCTTACCACCTCCGTTAGGAATCCAAATGCAAAACAATTGGGAAATTATCTCAATCTCAATTTCAGTGATCGGATGCGGCTGGCCAACCCGCACAAACCAGTCAACCCATAATCTCTGGACTCTTCCGTAGCGAACATGTGGAATATAATGACACTGATGTATCCACCGTCTTCGCGAATCTCCTGCGCCTGTCAACTCTCTTCTCCATCGCCAGAATCCATGCTGTCTGTCATGCTCCAGCCTCAACGCTCACATCCCAGCCTCGGCTGCTCAATGATCCGCATCACGAGGTTTCTTCTGGGCGTTCTTAAGTTGACGGCGCATATCCCTGCAGTATGTTAGAGTAGTAACTATGGAAAGATGTCAGTATACTTACTTAGCCCCTCGAGAGGTCCAACCACGCTGGGCCCGACAGTGGAAACACATTTTGAACATGCATCTTGGACATTCGAAGATGAAATCCTTTTGTGTCTTCTTGCAGGAGTGGCAACGAAGGTCTCCTTCTTTGACGCATTTCCACAGCCAATGCTTGAGGGACGCATGGGACGCGCACACCGTTGCATTGCTCTTCACTGCGGCGACCACTGACTTCTCGACTTTCTTTGGAACAACAGCCGGAGCGATCTGAATTCCAGCAGAGCTGGTAGTATTGTCCGCTTTCACATCAGACAACAACAGGGCCTTTTGTTCAGTCTTGTCTTTGGCCGGAGAGCTGTCAGCACTCAGAAGTCTTGATGAAGTTAGTTTATCAGTGATATTTGGCCAGTTGGGTACCGAGAAGTTATAACTTACCTGACTGCAACCTCTGGGATGAGGTTGACAGGGCTGTGCACACAGCCCTGCCAGGGGCAACATCCAGTGCGCTGATCCATCTCAGGTGCTTCAGCGAATAGGATGAGATCGTCATCCATTGCGCGCAGCTGACGAGAAGAAAGAATCGCGCGGAAAATGTCGAGATGATTTTCGGAAGAGGATAAGGAGACTGTAAACTCTGTGATGCCTGTAGGAGTAGGGATTTCCTCAATGTGAGTGATAACGTCTAATGCTGAGGTGAATTGGCAAAATCTTCTCAAAGGGCTAAGTGGAAACAAAAGATGAGGTATAGTGGCCACTGGTGAGAGGAAATCCAGGAAAAGAAGGAAGGAGGGAAAGAGCGTACCTTCCTTAACTACATTAGACGATACTTCTCACCAACAGCACTTTATTAGGAGCAGAATATGCTACAGGAGGCAAGAAGTTCCCCACATCATAATTAGACTCACTTCCTACTACTTATATTACTGCTACTTTAGCAGGACAGCCTGATAGGTAAGTACATTGTAGATTCACGAAAGTAGAAGGAATCATTAGTATTGGAGTCGAAAGTGAGTATACCTAGATCCCCTAATTCCTGTACAAATGCCTGCTTTCGTATCGGTCATGTTCAGGTAGTCTACTAATTACTGCTCAGAGTGTATGATTTTGGACTCGGGATTCATTCTCACAAGGGCTATAATCTAACGCCAAGGGCACGGCTACTACTAGCTTACAGCACCAAGTCAACAATGATCTACCTGGCTTATGTCAAGTGTTTTTCAAAGACTAGAACTTCAGATTTCAGATGTTACTCATAGTGGAAACTAGACAGAGCAAATTGCTCTTAACTTATTTTCTAGATGCGACGTGTTTTCTCCCCCAAGGTGAATTGAGCACCATTTGGAAGTGATATAGGGAACGTCAAAGTCTTTCGGATGAGACAGAAGCAAGAAAGTGGAAGAAAGACTCTGTGGCATTCATCAAAGGCATCAGCGCAACGTAGCCGTTGATTTATCGATTCCCAAACTGTTGATTGATCCAGATCGCCAAGCAAGCATACTTGATTGCAGACATACGTCCAATCCGTCTTTGGAAGATGAGTTCAAATTTCAATTCAGTTGGGGGAAATCATGGGCTTATTGAACGTCTGGACTTGGGACGAGGAAGGTGCGATGGAGGCTCGATTTGAAGTATTGAAGTGAGGTCGTCGACACTTTGTGTCACTGGGATACGTACTCGCCGTTGACGTTTGTAACGGCAGCGACGGCGCTAGCCCAAAAGCGGATGTCAAAGTCAGCGCGTCGCCCAGGTACCAGCGTCTCCGATTCCCCATCCTAGGAGCCCTTCTCGGCCTACGAAATAATTGCCCTCTGTTGTTCTTGACGCTACAAGCTTCCAACCTCGCCCCTTGATCATCTTCCCGCACGTTGCATTTCCCTGCACATAAGTATTGACTGGCCGTATATCACCTTACCTTAGCAAACACCTACCTGCTTCATCCCAGTTCTCATCCCAGCCTCCCAGCCTCAAGACACCCCCTTCGCCTCGATCAGTGCTCTTTGCGATTGCTTCTCTCATCTCACGACCTTTGCGACAATGGACTACAGCATGGAGGACACCCAGAACTCCGCTCCCGGAAGCGTTCCGGCAGCCAAGCTTGCTGGCACCAGGAAGGGACCTGATGCGCAGAGCGTCACCAAGAGGTACGAAGATGTCGTTGGAAGATGTTGCCATCTCATCTACGACCAGATTGGCTAATCTCATGACCACAGATTGCAGACGGAATTGATGCAACTTATGACTTCTCCCGCTCCCGGCGTCTCAGCATTCCCTTCGGCAGATGGCAACCTCATGTCTTGGACGGCGACGATCGAGGGACCCGAACAGACTCCCTACGCAGGCCTGACGCTCAAGCTCAGCCTGGCATTCCCCAACAACTACCCCTACGCTGCGCCAACGGTGCTCTTCACGACGCCAATCTATCATCCCAACTTTGACTTCTCTGGCCGCATCTGCTTGGATATTCTCAAGGACAAGTGGACACCCGCCTACAACATTCAGACTGTACTTCTCAGCTTGCAAAGTCTGCTGGGTGAACCAAACAAGTGAGTGGCCCCGGCAAAAAGTGGTTCGTCGGACGATGCTAATATGGAGCCAGCGCCTCTCCTCTCAACGGCGAGGCCGCAGAGTTGTGGGACAAGGACCCCGAAGAGTTCAAGCGCAAGGTCCTCGCCCGTCACCGCGATGTCGAGGACGAGTGAGCATAGACTTGTTTGTGGATGACACGAGCATGAAAGAACATTGTTTCGAGCACTGGAGAATTGGAGTCTATCATGTATGATTACGGGCCGGTGGTTTTGGAACTCTTTTTGTTAGGAATTGGACTGCATTGCATGGTCGGGACTTGGCCTTCAGGATTGGGTATATCCTGTTGATCTGCTTCTGGCAGACCGCGACCAAGACGATAAAAAAAAGAAGACCCTGTTGGACGATCTGTGTTACATGAACCACAAGAGATTGTTGACGTCCCAAAGAGCCTTCGTCATCGTTCACCATTGCCTGACACATACGCAACGCTTCCTTCGCGCGCGCTTTGGCGCAGACAAAAAAATAACATTCCACCACATCGCGGGGTCCAATACTAGTAAAAAGTCGTCGAAGTCGTGTGGGGAATCAAGCGTTGTTCACATTTCCGTCGATTTTGTATGTGAGACTAGAATGCCGAATGCAACTCCGATGCCTTTATGCCGCCCTGAAACCATCCCAAAGAGAACTTTTTACTCCTCAACGACAACAGTCTGGAGACCCTTGGGGTTCTTGACGTTGACGGCCTGGACGTAGCTGTACAGCTTCTCCTTGGCACCCTCCTCGTCGTTTCGTCTGCGGGAGATGCGGATGCGGAGTCTGTAGGGAACGCCCTTGATGCCCTGCTCCCAAACCTTCTTGTTCAGCTGGGGGTCAACGCGGACGTCGGAGGTGCCCTATGCGAATCATAAGGTTAGTGACTATTCTCCCAGCGATTTCGATCCGTGTAGTGTTGTTCGAGATGGAGGTCCATTGGTGTTTAGGTGTTGTTGAGGCGTGGGTGCAAAATTTCGGGATTGAATTCGAGAGGGACAAGCAAGACGTACCATGGCCTGGAAAGCGAAAGCCTTGATCTCCTTGATGGCACGGGGAGCGCGCTTCTTGAAGGAAACGCCGTGGAGCTACAGAGCGAAGATTGTCAGCATTTGCTATGCTATGCTACCGGATCACCGTCGTGGGCCATTGAGTTCGATGTCGACGGCGGCGTCCTTTTTCTTCTTTCCCGGGGAAATACTAACGCGCTTGTGCATGTGGACGGTGTACTCGCGAGCGACGACATCAGCGATGGCGGAACGCTGCTTTCCGGCGGGCTTCTTCTGCTTGGTCGACATTTTGGCGGTACCTCTCGTTGGGCGGTTCGGTCGTCGGGATCGCGGAGTCGAATTGTCTAAGAAGTTGTCGATGTGATGGTTTTGCGTAGTCCGGCAGGTCATCCCACAAAATGTGAAGCGAGAAATTGCAAGCCCTACCTGCTTTTCCGTGGCTGAGGCGGGGCCTGTGCATGTGGCTGGGGAAGCTGAGGTAATGCGGCGTTTTCTTCCCACCTGTCCCTCTTTTCTTTGAATGGGGCACGTGACGTTGCTCGAGAAAACGTCTGAGTGCCTGAGAAGCTAAGGCGCTACAGGAAAGTGGACTCGTGTGTAAGTGGGACCACACTGACAGTGGGAAAGCGCGCTTTTTCGGAGGAAAGTACGTACACGTGGGTCGTATCCCCCCTGACCAGACAACCTGAACGAAATTAGTGTCTGGGTCTGAGTGCTTGCTTGATCTGCTGTTATGCCGTATTCCAACGGCATCCCAAGACTCAAGCCATCACGCCCTGCAGCGCCATCGTCAATCACACTGACGCTGTCAGTTTGCGCCGTGCGCGATCCTTCCCTTCTTACGCTCGTTCAGTACACAAACCGACCTGAGGGAAGCCTAGCAACCGACGAGTATACAGCCGCGCTACGACCGAACCTTTGCGGAGTGCACCTGCCAAACCTCATTTACGATATCCGTACCGCGCTTCTCCGACGACCAAACTTCGACTTCGCACCACCCGACGACAGCGACTCTGTCGGCGGCCGTTTCCTTCTCGTCCGATTTTTCTTCATCAATCACTACATAATTCCGATTCCGTCTCCCGATTCTTCTCGCCAATCCGACTCGATCGACACCATGGAGGACCGATCAACTGGAGCCTCCGGCTCGCCATCTCCTCAGCCAGACCTGCACCGAAACCGATTGCCGACTCTGTTTGAGGTCTTGAGCCGTCGAACTCTGCCGCCCGTCGACCTTTTTTCTTTCTACATTTTCATGAGAGATCAGCAAAAATCCGTCGATTACCTCGATTTCTGGTTCGTGCAAACAGCACCCCAAAACCACGCGTCAGTTCACTAACGAAGGATAGGCTCGATGTTGCTCAGCACATGTCCCTGTGCCGCCACTATGTGCGCGAACTTCGCAGATCCGTCCTGGTTGGCACGCCCGACTTGGATAAGTCAGGCTCCAAGCGATCTTCCCAGATCTTGGATGGACTTGGTGACATGAGCCATTCCGCCGCTGGCCCATCGATGTATGCGACTGAGAAGGAGAAGAATCAAGATGCCCAAATGTCGGCCTACCTGAGAGAAGAGGCCCAAGATTCCCCTCAAAGCAGCACCGGAGAGCATCGCAGCCGTCCCAGTGGGGCTTTCAGCACCCCGCGCGACCTGACGACGGATTCCAACTCTCCCGCACACACCGTCGCGAGACAGGACATCCGGGCTTCGGCGGAGAAGATTCTCTACACGTTCCTCCTCCCGGGCGCCGAGCGTGAGATCATTCTTCCGGGTTCCATTACTCAGGACGTCACGACCTCCATTGAGGACTTTGGTAGAGACGATCCAGAGGTGTTTGACGTTGCCAAGGACTACGTCTTTCAGGCTATGGAACGCGATGCCTTCCCCAACTTCTTGAGAATGAAGGCCCTTGGTAACCTCATTCCGACCACTCTTCAGATCAGAATGATTGTTGGTCTCCTGGCCATGTTCGGTGGCTTCTGGGCCGCCTTCATTCTCATCTTCCTCAATGCCCCTCGAACTACCAGATGCTGGGTGAGCTTATCCGTGACCTCACACCTGAGATATGCCTGCTAACTTATCTTTCAGCTGATTCTTCCGTTCACCGTTGGTGTCTACTTCCTCGCATCATACCAATACTCTCTGGACCCCGTCCTCGCTCTCATCGGCCTCAGCGAGTACACCCCGTTCAACTTCTCTCGAATTCGTGAGCCCTACGTTCGTAAGCTCCTTGCTAAGCGGTCCATCATGGTCCTTGCCGTCACATTCTTGATCGACGCTGCGCTCTGTGTGCTTTTCATCCTTGTCCCTGGCAAACGGCTGTAAAATGCCTTGTTTTGTCCGGTACCACAAACAAAGGCTGTCTTGCAATACCCCAAACAGAACAACAATGCGCGGCCCCATACCACATCACAGATGTAATAATACGGACGCTTTGTCTCCCAAGAGAGAGCTTTTACGAACGTTACGACCCCCAGGATTTCGAGCGACAGAGTTTCCCAAAATTTTCGGTTTTGATTCGGTCTTCCATTCAGGATACCAGAGAGGCAACGGCGTAGGGAAAGTCGAGGTCCCCCCCCCCCCCCATGGGAACATAGCCTCGCACACGGCGTTCAACGAGGGACAGATTTAATTTCTTTTCAATGTACACAAGGCATTGGTGTATCATTATTGACAATGCGGAATTGACAATTGATTCCTCGGCTACTGAAGGCGGGTGAAACTGCCAGGCAGGCTGAGGAAGAGGCAGAGGAGAGAGGGGGGTAGGAGACCTTTTGGCTTCGACACATTCATTCACTTTTTACATTCCCTTGACATTTTATCAATGGCACACTAGATAGGCATCACAGAACAGGAAACGGTAGAGGGCATTCTCTGTCATTATTATCGAATTCGATGTTGACCTTATTTATTGAGTTCTCATAATGTATCGTGATAATGCTCATCGTGCTACTTTTTGGCTGCTTCACCTTCCACCTTTGTCCTGTGCCACGCCTTGACACCTCAATGAATGTTACCAAGCATTCTAGTGTGGTGCTCCCCGGCCGATGGTCCTGATAAAGTTAAACCCCAAGGAGACGTGTTCCCGATGCCAGGAGCATCCTCTTCTATGATTTCGGCTATGCCACCAAGCAATCAACCCACTAAAGCTTCCGTCGACTGGCACGCTTCTTCTCCTGCTCATCATCCTCCTCGTCCACGTCCATGGCCTCGTCGTCAATCTCCTCTGTGTTGTCCATCATGCTGGTGCTACCTCGCTTGTTGTACCGCTGCGCTCTAGACGTATGGCCCAAGAAGCCGCCTACTCTCTCACCGCTGCCGCCGTGCTGCGCATGGCCGACAGCGAGCTTCCTGCCCCCCGGACCGGCGATGGCCTCGGGATCCTTTCTCACATCCTCGACAAGCTTGGCCAGGCGTGCATCCTGCTCCGCCTTGTCGCGCTGGCGGCGGGCGGCGGCGTCGCGGATACCTGCGATCTGGGACTCTAGGTCGCCGAGGGTGGATTCGCAGCGGCTGGACCAGGCGCGGAGGGCGGCGATCATGGGCGGTACAGCGCCGGGTGCGAGGTCGCGGAGGGCGGCGAGGGAGTTTACCTGGACGACTTGGCGGTAGGGGTCGAGGGTGGCGTCGAGGAGGCCAGCGTAGATTGCGGAGATGACGAGGTCTTCCAGGGCGCGGGTGGAGGGGAGGCCGAGGGCGGACTGGAGGGCTGCGTAGGACAGGTTCGAACGGTCGCGGGCCAGGGTCAGGAGGGAGAGCTGGCGGAGTTTGAGGGTTTGGGCATCGTTGAGCTCAGGGAGGGGGGATGCTGAGGCCGCGGCGGATTGGTAGGCTGCGTAGGTGCCATGGGAGAAGAGCTCGAGGAGGCGGAGGTGTGGTTCGAAGTCGGGGGACTGGGCGAGGGCTTGGATTTGCGGGGTCTCGAGAAGCTCTGTGAAGAGGAAGGTGTTTGGGTTTGATGTTGCGCGGGTGACGAGGTCGGCTGCGGCGCGAGGTGATGTTGCGGACTTGCTCAGGGCTAGGAAGGGCTGTTGACGAATGTTGATCAGCACTTGGATCTTGGATACGAGTGTAGGTGACGATTGGCTACTTACCTCGAGCGCATTGAGAGCTTTGGTCTGCTCCATCGTGAGAGCTTCTCGTCTGTGATGTTCACGAAGCTCCTTCAAGGTGGGGTACTGCTGTAGAGTAGCTGTCGTCACTACCTGGGCTACAATAGCACGATGTGGGGGTGGTTGACGAGGCTGAAGGTAGGTTGATCGACTGGGATCGGACGAGACGAGGCTGAGAAAGAGGATTCGCTTTCGGTGTATGCTACCTCACTGTCGTCAGAGGTTGGCAAGGTAAGGGTGTGAAGAAGCGAAGGGGGTTTGGTTCGTTTGTGGTGTGTTTCTTCTGGAGATCGTTCTGAGGACGAAGCTTGTGTCAGATCCGTTTGAGGTGCCAGTCCAGACAGGCCGCTGCAAGAGCGAATGGGGACGCTGCCACAGAGATCCACGGGTGCCTTAGTGGCGCGGGGCAGAGCGGTTTAGGGAACCTGGAAGGGGTGCTGGTGGGGTCGGCACATCTTACCTAAGGTAACCTCAATAACCTTACCTAAGGAAAGCACTTTCGAGGCACACCTTAACATAAGGCCGGATGGGGCATCCCGTACCAGCCAGGCTGGTGACGGCGGTGACGGGGGAGTTGGAACTGGAATGGAAGCTCTTGGCCTTGAGTTCGGTAGGTATTCTTTCTATTCGTAGCGATCTTACCTCAAGTTGCACACGGGATGGAACAATGAAGGAGCATGGCAGTAAATCATTCCCTTTGTCGCCTTCCCGTTGATCGAAAACCACGGCAAGGGGGCTGAGACTGACACTGATCGTTTCTCTGATGAACTGGTCGGAAGCTAAAACGGCTTCGAGAAGCAACTGTGGGAAGTTCGAGCCGGAACCTGGCGATTTTGGTCTTTACAAGGGACTGGGATTCATTGCGAAAATCTCCCGAAGATCAATTTGCACCTAGGGTCGGCCACATGTCATCATTCTTCATGAGGGAGAATCGTCTTGTATGCCACTTTTACCTTCCGCATCCGGGTGGTTTTTGAAAGGATGTCGAGGTCATTACAGATATGGATGATGGATTATGCACCTTATGTTGGAGCTTGGCACAGATAGTAAGTTGAATCAGCGTCATAACCCCTCTTCAAAAGCACAAATCGTAAGTTATCGATATCAACGTGGACTCTTTGTTGTTGACTTCGGAATGGGCAGTATGACTTGCTGCCGGCGGTCTGACAGGTAGAAGTTGATGGAGCCCATTGGTCGGTCCGTCGGAAACTCAAAATTAAGTCATGGTGGAAGTCGGTCTTGAGAATGACAGACCGATACCGAGTACAACTCGGACTCGAGAGCCACAGATTGCCAAACGAATCGAGTCTGATAGGAATCAATCAGTAGCAACAGAGATCTTGGGACAAGCATCACAAATACTCCGTTACCACTATCGCTGTTCAGTCCAGTTGATTTGTGTTCCTCATGTTCAGTTGAAGAGACGGCACACGGCTCCAGGAGCATGAAGCATAGCGCCCACAGTCCCACCTCGAGACGCGCTGGGTCTAAACCGTCCAATGGAGAATTCGGATGGACTCGGTTTTGGGTGACTAGGTAGACTGGTCTGAGGCTGAAGCTCAATCCGAACCCAGGAGTCCCTTGGACCCTAAAAAACTGCCTCAAGTGACCGTGCCCCCCCTCCCCCCCCAAAATGTTTCGTGAGCCAGGCTCAGGTGCGTCGTCGTGTTCCGTTCCCTCGTACCTTAGCCGTAGCGCAGGCGCTCCCCGGGCGAGGAAAGGCGAGGGTGTGTTTGCGTATGCCGGCGGATAGGATGGTAAGGTTGTCGTGAGCGTGTGGCAATAGTTTCTGGCACCCATCAGCTCAGCTTACCCAAATCCAGTCAGTTCAATCCAGTCAGCCCAGTCAGTCTTACATGCTCCCCGGGAAGTGCCATGAATAGTATTTAGTTGGAAATGCACAGCCGGACCTAGCCCTGACTCGATGTCTCACCGGTCAAGGAATGGTATCCGTACACCTATCCGCAAAAAGAGGTCTTCAAGTCCTCGTGGATGATGGGCAGAAACTGGGACCTGTATGCGATGTGACATCTGACATATATCTAGGTAGGCGGTGCGCAGGGCAAGGAGCGGATAGATATTGGTTATCTGGACAAGTTGAGATTAGTGCGAGGTTCTCGCGATCCCCCCACTGATCTCTTTGCCCAGAAATAGACCAAGAGCGCAAGGTGGTCAAAAGGAGATGGAAGGAGAGAAGTGGGAGGGGGCCCGGCCCAGGTGTGGCGCCCGAGCACCGAAAGCTGCAGTGCGGGCTGGGATCACCCGTGCGAGTCCCGCTGGTCACTTCGGCCACGCCCGTCGAGTCGTTGACACACTTCTACATGTGCCGTACGTTTTTTTTTCAGTGTCACTCTTTGCTCTTGTGTCTTGTATGTCTCGTTGCTCAGGGTCGACTCGTGGCAATGATGCAAAGACTCGCGGCGCCGGGTGACGGCTTTGGTGTAGCCCATGAGGTAATCAACAACCTTGGTCAGGGGTGGAGTTCGGGAGCAGCGTACGGAGTAGTGTACGGAGTAGAAAAAGAGACTCAAGACTAAGGAGGCGAAACGGGAAACCAATTTAAAAAGCCAAGATCAGGATAAGAGCAGGGGGGAAGAAAGCCAGGAAACTCTTGTTGCTGGAGTTTTAACTGCAAAAAGCAATGGAAGGAACCAACCGCACGAGCCCCAAAACGAATGCAGCCATTGCCCGTCGTGCAATATGGAACATGGCAACACTAAACATTTTGTCAAGCTGGGTTGGCGCTGAGAGCGTTGCAGTATTGCAGCTAGAGTCGCAGTTTCTCTCATAGAAATGTTCAATATTCCGTTCCAGGTGTCCCACTCACACACTCAGACACACCAGCAGCGCTGCAGCCAGCGATACTGCACACCCCCTTCGGGCCATTGGGGCCACTTCCCTCCCACACACCCCTGCCTAGGTAGGTACCTTAGGTGGTCTCGAGTGAGAGTCCCACGATTGCGCCAGATGATTACCTTAGATCCCGGCTACACCGCGCGCACCCACACGCCGCCGCCGTTCCGTCTTCTTCTGATGCTGGTTTGTGACTTTTGGTTCACTGGCCGCTCCTGTTGCCGCTGCATTGCATCCTGGTGTGTGGGCATTCCCATTCCCACTCCCACTCCCATCACTTCCATGGACCATGGGTCCCATTCCTGCCGGTGCACGAAACTTTGGCTGACAAAAGCCGACCTTCCGCTTCCGTCCCTACCCCAAGCACAAGCCTCTCACTCTCTTGCCTTCCTGCTGCCCATCGTGCCATTGATTGCCGCCGTTCTTCTTCTAGCCTCCCGGGCCCTTGATTCTTAATCCTACCTTGACCCGGCCTCTTTCTTTGCGCACTACTCACGTACGTACACTTGCTTTTACGCACCAACATACTCTCCGTACGCACACACGAACACGTAGACTCGTACACTCAAACACCACGATACCCACCTTTTCAGTATCCGTACATAGTACTCGGAAGCCGGTCTTCTGGAGCATTCCCCGAAAGCCTCTTACTTCCGGCTTTACCTCGAGAGTCCTCGCTTCTTCTCGACCTCGAACCCGTCTTCGAATAACCTCACGAGAATACTCTTCAACCTCTCTATGGACAGCTAGCCCTACATGAAGATTGGCGCTAGATAGCTGTGGAAAACGTCCCGAAACCGAAGCGCAACCAAACACCGAGGCTGGCCCTACACTCCTACCGTGTCCGCGTTCCGAGCGCAAACTCTCCAGAGACAAACCGACAACATGGCTCCTCCGGCCATTAGAGTCCCGAGGAAGAGCGAGAGTGGTCCCATGGCTACTCTCGCCACACCAACAGCAACCCAGTGGGCGACGACGACTCTCAAGGTTGGCGGCATGACGTGAGTTGCGCTCTGTTGCGATGTACTTTCGCTTCGATATGCTTACCCAATTTCAACAGATGCGGCGCATGCACTTCAGCAGTAGAATCAGGCTTCAGAGGTGTAGAGGGCGTAGGAAGCGTCTCTGTCGCTCTGGTCATGGAGCGAGCAGTAGTAATGCACAACCCCGAAGTCATCTCTGCCGAGCAAATCGCCGAGATTATTGAAGACCGAGGATTCGACGCCGAAGTACTTTCCACCGATCTTCCCTCACCAATGTTCCCAGCGAAGCAAGACCTGTTTGATGCCGAGGAGGACAGCGGACTGATGACAACCACAGTCGCCATAGAGGGAATGACGTGCGGCGCGTGCACATCAGCTGTTGAAGGAGGGTTCAAAGACGTGCCGGGTGTAAAGAACTTTAGCATATCCTTGCTCTCCGAAAGGGCTGTCATTGAGCATGACCCGACACTGCTCAGCGCCGAGAAAATCGCGGAAATCATCGAGGACCGGGGCTTTGGCGCTGAGATTGTGGACAGCGAAAGCGCACAAGAAAAGCCCAGAGCTAGCAGCAATCCCACGAGCTCTGTCGCCACTACAACAGTTGCAATTGAGGGCATGACCTGCGGCGCCTGTACGTCTGCGGTTGAGGGCGGCTTCAAGGAGGTGGAGGGTGTTTTGCGTTTCAACATCAGCTTGTTGGCCGAGCGCGCCGTCATTACCCACGACACAACAAAACTTCCGGCGGAAAAGATCGCCGAGATCATTGAGGACCGGGGCTTCGGTGCTGAGATTCTGTCGACGGCTTTCGAGACTTCTGCCAATGGATCAGGAGGAAACTCTACCGCCCAGTTCAAGATTTACGGCAACCCAGATGCCACAGCCGCCATGGCCCTGGAGGCAAAGCTGCTTACCATCACCGGTATCAACTCTGCCAAGCTCAGCCTGGCTACCTCCAGATTGACGGTCACGCACCAGGCCAGCTTGATCGGCCTGCGTGGAATTGTCGAGGCTGTCGAAGCCGAGGGCCTCAACGCACTCGTGTCCGACAACGACGACAACAACGCCCAGCTCGAGTCTTTGGCTAAGACTAGAGAGATCAACGAGTGGCGGAGAGCCTTCAAGTTGTCTCTGTCATTCGCTATCCCCGTATTTTTTATCAGTATGATTTTGCCCATGTGCTTCCCAAGCCTAGACTTTGGCAGCTGGGAGCTTCTCCCCGGCATCTTCGTTGGCGATTTGGTCTGTTTGGCCCTCACGATACCCGTCCAATTTGGCATTGGAAAGCGTTTCTATATTTCAGGTTGGAAATCCATCAAGCACGGGTCACCGACCATGGACGTTCTCGTCATCCTTGGCACCTCCTGCGCCTTCTTCTTCAGCATCATGGCCATGCTCGTCTCGTTCCTCTTCCCGCCGCACACGAGACCCGCGACCATCTTCGATACTAGTACCATGTTGATCACCTTTGTTACCCTCGGCAGATTCTTGGAGAACCGCGCCAAGGGTCAGACTTCCAAGGCCCTCTCCCGTCTTATGTCTCTCGCACCGTCCATGGCTACCATTTACGCTGACCCGATCGCCGCCGAAAAGGCTGCTGAGGGTTGGGAAAACTCGACTGTTTCCGGCGAACCCAAGACACCCAACCGCGATGGCCATGCTGCAGAGGAGAAGGTCATTCCCACCGAACTGCTCCAGGTTGGCGACGTTGTCATCCTTCGCCCTGGTGACAAGATTCCGGCGGACGGCATGATGGTCCGCGGAGAGACCTACGTTGACGAGAGCATGGTGACTGGCGAGGCCATGCCTGTCAACAAGAAGAAGGGCAGCTATCTGATCGGCGGTACCGTCAACGGCCATGGACGTGTGGACTTCCGAGTCACCAGAGCCGGCCGCGACACGCAGCTCAGCCAGATTGTCAAGCTCGTCCAGGATGCCCAGACCACTCGTGCTCCCATTCAGCGACTCGCTGACACGATTGCTGGCTACTTCGTACCAATCATTCTTATGCTCGGTTTCCTTACGTTCCTTGTTTGGATGATCCTTAGCCATGCGCTCAAGAACCCGCCCAAGATCTTTACTCAGGAAGCTAGTGGCGGTAAGATCATGGTGTGCGTCAAGCTCTGCATCTCTGTCATTGTCTTTGCCTGCCCCTGTGCTCTCGGCTTGGCCACTCCTACCGCCGTCATGGTTGGCACCGGTATCGGTGCTGAGAATGGCATCCTCGTCAAGGGTGGTGCCGCTCTGGAGACGACGACTAGAATCACCCAGATTGTTCTGGACAAGACTGGCACAATCACCTACGGCAAGATGAGCGTAGCCAAGATGAGTCTCATCTCATCCTGGCAAGACAATGAGTGGCGCCGCCGACTCTGGTGGCATATCGTCGGCCTCGCTGAGATGGGCAGTGAACATCCTGTTGGAAGGGCTGTTCTCAATGCCGCAAAGACTGAGCTCGGTTTGGACGAGGAGGCCACCGTCGACGGCAGCGTTGGCGAATTCAAGGCTGCTGTAGGAAAAGGTATCAACGCCCTCGTCGAACCCGCCGTCAGCAACGAACGCACCCGCTACCGCGTCCTCCTCGGCAACGTCCGTTTCCTCCGCGAGAACAACGTCAACGTCCCAGCCGAGGCTGTAGAGGCGTCTGAGCAGCTCAACGCCAAGGCCAACTCCAGCTCCAAGAACACCTCTGCCGGCACCACCAACATCTTTGTTGCCATTGACGGCGAGTACACCGGTCACCTCTGCCTCGCCGATACAATCAAGGAGGGTGCGGCTGCTGCCATTGCTGTCCTCCACCGAATGAAGATTAAGACCGCAATCGTCACTGGCGACCAGCGTTCTACTGCCGTTGCCGTCGCCGCGGCCGTCGGCATTTCCCCCGACAACGTATTCGCTGGTGTCTCTCCTGACCAGAAGCAGGCCATTGTCCAGCAGCTCCAGGATCAGGGCGAAGTCGTCGGCATGGTCGGCGACGGTATCAACGACTCCCCCGCCCTCGCAACCGCTGACGTCGGTATTGCCATGGCCAGCGGCACAGATGTCGCCATGGAGGCGGCCGACGTCGTCCTCATGCGTCCCACCGACTTGATGGACATTCCCGCCGCCCTCCACCTCGCCCGCTCCATCTTCAACCGTATTAAGCTCAACCTCGCCTGGGCCTGCTTGTACAACG
Source organism: Colletotrichum godetiae (assembly GCF_030913485.1). NCBI lineage: Eukaryota > Fungi > Ascomycota > Sordariomycetes > Glomerellales > Glomerellaceae > Colletotrichum > Colletotrichum godetiae. The sequence continues at coordinate 24,367 of NW_026851380.1, forward strand.
CCATTGGCCTCCCCTTCGCCATGGGCGTCTTCCTGCCCTTTGGCTTCCACCTCCACCCGATGGCCGCCGGCGCCGCCATGGCCTGCAGCAGTGTCAGCGTCGTCGTCAGCAGTCTTCTGCTCAAGTTCTGGACGCGCCCAAGCTACATGGTCGACCCCTCGGCCCAGACCAAGCGACGCGGATTCGGCATCCTCAGTAGAGTCAAGTATGTCGTTCGCAGACTCAGGGGCAAGCGGACGCAGGATCAGGGCTACGTCCCGCTGGCCAACATGGTTGATCGGGATGAGTAAGGGATCAGTGTCAATTTTGTATTGTTTTGTGAATACTTGTACAGAATCAGGGGTGGCCTCCATTTGGGGCAAATTTGGGCTATCGATTCCAAGCCCCCTCTTCTCATCAGAGAAAGAAAACATAGTTTATCTGGCGTTGAAGCCGGACGGTTTCCCTTTGTTTTGATCCGTGCTTGGTCTTCTCGCTGTTTTAGTAGCATAGCAATGGAGTTATAATGCGGACGTTAAATCACTTCAGACAACGTTTTAATTGTCCTCGTGTTATTTTGTTGTCATCCGTGTCTCCAAATTTTCCTCTGTGAAGCTATCCGATTGTACAGAATGAAGAGATACAAGAAAGAACCACGTCCCATATTATTTCCCCTTGCTCAGATTTCATTTAAGAGATGGAAGACACGAGAAAGAAGAAATATTGCCGCTAACGCCACGCTATGCAATAAACAATAACAACAATGATACAAAAAGATGACATCGCAGAAGTGGGAAACCCATCACCTGTCCACTGCCTTAAACGCCAGCAAAAGTCTTGCCGATGATTTGACTCCCGACAACCTCAGTTGAAAGCTGCGCCTCCTCTGCCTCCTCCTCACTCAGCATCCGACTCCACAGCCTCAACTCATCGACGCTCACGTTCCTCTTCTCAAGCTCCCACTTGACGCTCCCAGGTAAGGATGCACCGCCAATCAACGGCACGGCATCACCTCCAATCTCGCCAGGACCCTTGCCGTTATTCTTGGACAAGATGCCAAAGCGCAGACCAACCTCAGTGACGGTGACGAGGATGGAGATGACGATGAGGACGATGATGATCCAGGTGATGTAGCTCATCTTTGCGTCGGCGACCGAGTCGGACAGGATCTCGGCGAGGTCGAGGAAGACGCGGCAGCGCTCGTTGAGGACCTTGATGCGCGGGTCGATTTCGAGGTATTCCCGGATGGCGACGTAAAGGGGGTGGAGTGTGGGTTCCGAGTCCCAAAAGAAGTTGGGGACGTCGAGGATATTGGATGCTGGTGAGTTTTGTTAGATGGGAGATTTCGTGGTTGGAGCCAAATCTGGTTCCAAGTATGCCACAGGCCGGAAACAGAGGTAGGGAGGGCTGAAGGTAACTTACATAGGTTGATGTCGACACGACTCTTGAACAAGCGGCCCAGGATCTTGACAATCTCTGTTCTCGTCATGTTCAACTCGCCCGTGAGTGCTAGCCTCTTGGGTACGTGTTGCGCATCTAGCATCGTCTCGCTCATGCGCTCCTCAAATAGACACAACTTTGTGCTCTGCGCGATGGCGTGGCTAATGGTCAGCTTCACCATGTGGTCGCTGCGTGGCAGCAGGGTAATCATGTCGTTAAAGATGCGCGGCCTTTTCACTTCGTGGCTGTACTCGAAATGAAACTCCTCCGTCTCAAAGTCCTCCTCGTCAAGCGGGCGGGTGAGCAGAGAAAGCCCCGCCTCGTTCTGGGCAAATGTCAGGTCCGCGAGGATGTCCTTCTCCTGATGCTCTGTGAAGTTCCAAAAGACGACGACACCGTATGAGAAGAGAAACATCTCGGCAAACGCCTTTGCGTCTGGGATCCGCGCCATAGGGGACAAGTTTGGGTCGTCGGGAGATTGCTCACGGTGACTGCGCTGGGAGGACTCATCACCGAATCCGTTGTTGCCGTTCATGGGGCTTCCGTGGACGGGACTGCCGTTGTATCCGTCTTCAAAGTAGCCCTCGTGGTAGTCGCGCTGTTCGCTCCGCTCAATCTCCATGTCCAGGACCGTCTTGCCGCTTCCGGGGGTCTTAACGATCGGCCGGCTGCGAAGGCGGTAGCCCTCTGTACCATTCAGGAGAGGTAGCGAGTACACAACGTACAGGCAGTCGTCGTAGAGCTTTGTCTTTGCGTCGTGCTTGGTTCGGAGGAAATCCGCCGTCGATTTCATCTTGTACGATTGTGCCGTACAATACGCGGTCAGTCTAGCCAGCTTTTCCTTGCGCTGAACCTTGGGAAGACGCTCCGCATAACTCTTGCCTCGGATGCCGCCTCTCTTCCGCAGCACGTCGAGCTCCTCATCGCGCAGCGGCCTGTTCTCCTCCATCTCAATCTCTCTCGCCATCTTGTTCGCCTCCTCATCCAAGTCCTCGTCAGAACCTGGCTTCTCGTCCGTCTCGGGCAACAGAACGAGCTTCTCGCTGATCTTGGTGGTGCGAGACGGCATATTTTGGCCGCCCGTCCTGGACTGCAGGTTGGGTAGCCCTGTGCTGGGGCGCCGAGCGTTTGCGAGGCCATTGCCAGGGCGCTGCGGTGGCGGTTGTGGTTGAGACTGTGGTTGAGGCTGGGGCTGGTTCTGCGGTGGTTGCACTCGAGGCTGGCCCGAGGGGATGTCGTAGGCGTGCTGAAGGACGTTGTCGACGGAGATGAAGCGCATTGCAGGTCGGGCGGGGACGTTTCCGATGCCCGTATCCTGTCGTTGGAGGGCACCTCTCGGGGGTGGAGGTCGTTCTCGCGAGTCGGTCACCTACAGTAGACTCGCATTAGCATTTGGCGTAGACTCGATTATGGGGAAGGGAATGCGACGGACCAGCACCGACGGGCCTCGTTTTACGGGCGCCATTCTCGCGATTGTCTCGGGGATCGTTGGTGTTTGATGATTAGAGAAGAAAAGTCTCTATCGCACAAGGGGTGCAAATATCATCAAACAGAGGTTGGAATCGGAGATGTAAAGAGGTCAAAGACACCAAGTCTCATTGGGTGATTGTCCGCGTGGTGTCGACATGACGGAAGCAGCTCAGGAAAGTTCAGAGCGCTTGCACCGCCACAGTTCCACATGTGGCTGACTGATAGGAGGTGCCTCACATACGTCATAGGTTCTTCGCCAGCTCGCTCACTCAACACCAATGCTTCGTTCTCACGATGGTCAAAGTTTTGGAGTGTTTTGCAGGACAAAGGAGATGGAAATTAGATGATGATAGATGATTTCAGGATTCAAAAGTGGCAAAAGCTCGGCCGCCCTCATGGGCGGCCTACGAAAACCTCCAACTCTTACCAACCTCAGGTGTAGCGATGCAAGGATTTTACACGAGACTCGAACTCGAGACCTATGAGTGCGGAGCAAATCAAACGAGGACATTCTCCGCTACGTCATAGGCCTTGGCGACAGAGTCTCATCTTGTTGCGAATTATAGAGGTATCGAGGGCGGGTGGTGTGTTTGAACCTAGATGGATAGCTGGCGTATTCGGAAAGTCATGATTACACGCTGGGTATTCGCTGGTTCTCCTGGCGAAGCTTCTCGAAGTGCCTATCTTAGCTGATGATTCGTCTCTGGGTACCTTGGCATGATCTAACTTGAGATGGATGACAGGCCCACGATTTGTATAGGAGAGTTATTGGGTCTTGAAGAATGATTAACCTTGCTGGATCGCTCTAGGATAAAGACTGGTGCCGAGATGCAGTACATAAGACAAAATTACTAAACAATGAAAGAAACAGTAATAATACAGTCAAGCTCACTACGGAGAGATATTCGTAGCAAAAAGTACATCTTCGAATAGCAATCGTAAGTCATAAGTGCCCCTGAGTTCGTTTATCCTTCCAAGTTACGTGTATGAAATCTCGTTATTGCTTCATAACTCTCTGGCAATGATCCCATTCAAATACCGGTCATCTTGCCTTCGCTTCTCATGCGCAAACGTTAAACCCTCTGATGTAACTACCACAGCCCACAACAGCGCCAGCCCGGCGCTCGTGATAACCAGGACTTGCTCGTTGTCGGTGAGCGAGGCCTTTGCCAATATACTCGATGCCTGCGAAAGTTGGACGATGAAGAGTGCAACCCAAGAGCATGAGACGATGTAGCGCAAGTTCTCGATCTAGGGGCTCCCTCGTCAGCTTACTTCAGCTTGTATCAACTCTGTGAGAGAAAGACGTACCTCAACCTCCTCCAACACCTTCTCCCAAAACTTACTAATCCTATTCTCACCCATGTTTCGCCTTATGATATCCTCAATGCGCTGCACAGGTAGACAGACAACCAGCTCTCCATAGCCCCTTGCCAAAACATCTGCAAGAGCAACAAGTCTCTCTGCCCTCTCCCGTTCCCGCCCCTCTGTATCGAGACCTGACCTCGTTCCATCAGCTAGGCTACGGTAGAGGGCAGGTAGCTCGCTGAAGTGGCCTAACACGGTCCTCGCCGTGGGTGGCTGACGCATAGGTAGACGATGATACAGGTATCTGTTCTCCGCTGGAGTGAAAGACCGGCCCAACAAGACAGCTGCGGCAAGACCGCGCTGGAAGGGTCCCGACTCTCCAACTTGATGGTCATTCGTTGTCAGCGAGGGAACTTTGGCAATGACAGGAACCTACCATGAGACACTGGACCGGAGCATCCGTCTCACCGGCCCCCAAACAGGTTTCCACATGAGAGACAGAGAAAGAGAAAGGGAGACGTACCTTGTTGCACTTGTTCGGCAACACCGTCAGGAGAAATAGGGGCCACCGGCCGTTGAGGCTGCCCCCGGCCACCCCGTGTGCGCCCTTGGTCTCGCCGTCTATGCGACATGATGCAATATGGGCTGATGTAACGATTCGAGAAGCGATCCGATACGACGGCGCTGTACGAGGTCTCGAAATGAGACATTGCGGCACGAAACTCTGGACTGTTTGTTGGATATAAGGGAAGCCTGAAGGACGGCCGTTTCTTGTTGCTTGACGAGGATTTTCGTGCCCAACAACAGATTGCAAACCTGACGGATGCCAAATTTGGATATCCTGCGTACGTTGAGATGGATCGAAATCACGGGTTAGGAGAAACCCGCCCCGAAGACTACGTGAAGGGCGATGCGAAGTGGAATCACGGCCAGGAAAGCCCCGATCGTTGGAGGATGATGACGGGAGTGGACTGAAATCGCGGATGTCCAGGAGAACTCCGCCCGGTATTACTGAAGACGAGAAGAAGGTAAGCCAGAATCACGGACGTCCTTGACAGTAACGCCGCTCTTGGCAGATTGGTTCCTACTTCGAAAGAGAAGAACTACTGATGAGCCAAAATGACCAACCAAGGTTGGCAGAGGGTAATGCAGGAAGTTTCACAGCCCTCTAGGTACGTGGCGAAATCCAAACCCCAAGCCTCATCATGAAATGCCAGAAATTCAATTATCGTTAACGCGTGTCGATGAACCCTCCCCTAACGCCTAGCCAGCATGGTATCTTGCCTAGAATCACACGAAAAGGAAAATACCACTAGTCTGCACTCGTCCACTCCTGCAGATAGACAGCCTGAACGGAAGGGAGAGACCGGCGACAAGCCTTCCCTTAGGAAAGCCCCAAGTCCGTTCGTCATCGCCATTCCCTCCGATCTTCGTCCGCCTCTTCTCCTACGATACCGAAATCCGCTTTCCTCAAGTCCGCTCTCCTCGCGTCGTCGCGCTTTGTCCGACTTTGACTCAATGATAAGAGAACCTCCGATGGGTAAGAGTCAGG
>NW_026851381.1:0-26340 GCF_030913485.1 Colletotrichum godetiae
TGCCGTCACGAGTTATAACACGCAGCAATAGGCATGCGAAGTGCGTTAGGAGTGACTTCAACCAATCCATCTAGAACAAAGAAGTGAGAGTAGTCTGTTTACTGAGAGAGATATATTATCTACGTGATTCAGCGCAGGAGAGAGTGGCCGTTGAGTGCTGATACCGATCCTATTTCGTGACATACGCAAAGAGACGTCGTACGAACGGTGACCATTCTACTCCCCCTCACATTCGCCCGAAACATTGACCGTATCTCAATGAGGCAATCACCACAGTTCCATTACGCATCATCGAGGTGCGCGAAATTTGCTGCCCTATTTTCGAATTCTGCCAATCGATTGCTACAGCAAATGAACCTTTAAGGGAACTCGCACTAAAGTAATCACGGGTGGGTAATGGCACAACCCAGGCTGCGTTCGCCATGAGCACCTGCTCCTTCATCTCTAATGTCATATTACCATATATCAATCTCTGTCAGTCTATTCCTAAATGCAAAAGAGCAATCCCCGGATTCCAGGTTTCATTTTAGGGACAGATGCCACCGGCCATCCTCCTGAAGTTGAAGCCCTTCGAACACTGTATGCCTCATGCCTTCCATACGATTTTCCGTCTTGTAAAACTCCTGAATGGCTCCAAGAATACCGAAAAGACTTTTTCCTCGCACATTGATTTCAATCAGCTCATCATCAACAAGCAGTTCGTCATACCAGTGCTCGACATCCAAAATGGCGGTCAAAGAACCCCGCGATATGGTCTGGTCGACTAAGAAGGTTTCCCTGTCATCTCCAGTGCCCTCACTAGAGGAAGAGTTGCCACTAACGATAACATCTCTCAGTGGCAGGTCGATTTCCCAGCGAATCCTATCCAAGATTGTAACGTTCCCAGAGAAGTCGTACGGCCTACTGAGATTGGTGCAGTTTTGCAAAATCATTGCAGTCGAGCGACGAGCTCTCTCATTTATGGATGGGAATTTCTTCGTAACACCATCATAGTATCTCAAGATCTCTTTAAATTGCAGGGGATATAATGGCTGATACAGCTGTTCCTGTTGTTGACGCGTGAGGCCGGAGAGGATATTCGTCAAGCACGAGAGCTGCCTCCTATGTACGTCACAGGAAAGGAGCCAGACTCTCCAAACCCCTTCGGTAAACTCGAAGAGTTGTTGGGTCAATATCGCGTCTTGGTGTTTGAGCATGTTCTTGCACCGTTCATTGTTGAGCTTGGTAATGCTGCATCTTAAAAATCTCAAGGACAGACTATCATCAACGGATCGACTTTGGCCAGGCTTGAGAAGAATAGCCGCCAGATGTACGGCACAGTATCTCTTGGCGGTCTCCTGGTAGCGATACTGTAGGGTCTTTCGAAGAGCCCTCAAGACTTTTGGTTCTTGGCATTTTGGGAACTGGCATTCGACTGATTCTTCCATGAGCTTACACAAAGCTAGTGTATCTGCCGTCATATATATACTAGTCGTCGATGATTCTTATGACGTGAGCGAATGTATTCAACACGTGATACGTAAGATATCTAAATTCTCTTACGAAACGTAGGGCTAGCGCAGATAGTTTCGATTAATGCATCGATGACGGGAGCCAGCAATCGAATCATTCTTCTCTGATAACTGATTTCAAGATAATTCTCTGAAAGACGCAGAGGACTAGCGCGAAATATACCGTATTTAGATAGACCTAGTCACACTATCCTTAATGATCCCGTCCGACTTCTGTGATTACGGCATGTGTTGGACGGACTGTGGAGACTGCAACCACAGATCCCGGTGACAAATTGATGATTAAAGAGGTGATTCTATTCTGTAATGCTCTTCCTAAGGTCGTACGATCTCCATGGCGTTTCAGGATATGTCCTCGTATGCGACCAAAGATGGTCACGTGTCGGAACATCCACATGACTGGGCATATGCTCAGTCACTCCTATGCTGTCGTATGTCTGGTTCCAGTGGTTATTATTTCAACGGCATATTTATATCCTCCAGCTAAGGCCGGTTCTCACCCATACCTGTTCCTTATGTCACGTTTGGGCAAGTTCGTTTCAGAACAGTACAGTTAGCCCCATAGACAACAGCTTTCTTTACGGGAATGTTGAAATTCAAGTGGTTCTCGAATCTCGCCAAATATTTAAGTTCCCAATTAATGCTTGTATCTGCAGTAAGTGTGTTTATGTACGATAAATGTCGCTGTGTTATGGACTTTGAAACCCTAGCAGCTTAACGCTACTCTGATGCTCTCTGATATCGAGTAAGGCCTTTCAAATCCAGCATACCGACATTGGTAGTCTTAGAGTAAGCCTGAAATCCCAGAGCGCGAGAAGGAATTTGATTTAAGAAGTGTGATCTACTCTGGATCTTCTCGTAAGGTGCCCTAAGCTGGCAAACTATGTTGATTTATTCAGAACATTTTACTGATCTTACATACGCTTAATGCGCCAGAAATATCAGCCAGATCTATCAAAGAGAACTAAAGAGAACTCAAGATCAGAGTCTTGCGCCAAAGACTCCGGTCTCAGATGAATCCTGCTCGAGCCGGTTCGTCCTCTTCACCCACAGTCCTGTCAAAATGGTTAGCAAAGAGCGATGAAGCCGACCACGGTTTCTTTCATCTTCCTCGTTCAGAGTTATCAGAGAAAGCGCCGGGATGATTGAGAGAACCGACGGGATCATTGTGCCTATTAATTCAATATCTTGGTGCTTTATGGGGTGGTATACCCAACTAATAAGCCGGTTCGGGCGATGAAGAGTACTAAGAATCCTGTGTACTTATACTGAAAGGAGGACTACAGCTGGTGTCTGTAAAGCGTGAGCAGAGGCCACAACAAGCGTCAAACGTCTGCTCTGCTCTGTCGTCAAAGTGGTTTGTTGAGTGCAGCGTGGCCGGAACTGCTGCTATGAGGTCATGCGGGTATGGCGCGGAGGCTGTGGAGTCGAGCAACTGTCCGTGACCAGAAGAGGGATTGATTGGATGATCGAATGAAGAATCAACTGGATTGATCCAAATTGGAGTGGCGCCGGCACTTGAACTTTCGCAGAAGTCAAGGGGGAATTGCTGTAATCGATACTCGTTGTCGGCGTGCAGTTGAGAAGAGCAATTGGGCTGCTTAATGAACCCTACGGAGGGACGCCTCTTCTGCATCTTGGTTGGGGACTTCGGGTTTGACTTTAAACGATTGGGACTGATGCATGTTGCGGTATTTTCTGCTTTACGCTTCAGCTTTTTGCCTACATGGGAGGTTCAGTACATATAGGAAGTGGCTGAGCGTCGCAATGACTGGGTTTGGCTTACGGTAGTTGCGTTGGGCAATACGGTTTTGGATCCTGCGACGCTCTGCAAGATCGGAAATCTTGGTCCAATCCTCGTCAGGATTGTCGAATTTACCGAGAGTGGCACGTGTATGTGCGGTCTCGGCGACGTCCGTATCAGAAACTTGAAATGGCATGATGGCCTGTAATATGGTCACGGCGTAGGCTCGTATCTGGTGACGGGGGATGGCAAGACAGTGGATAAAGAAAGATGACTAGTAGCAGTAAGTTACCGAATGGAGGACTTTGAGAAAGTAGGAAGAAGGAGGGTGGCTAACAGCTTCATATAGACTCCAAAATTAAGCAAGCAATTTCAGGGACGTGGCAGTGTCAACGAAGAAATGGTTAGCAGCCTGCTTAACCATGCAAGAGGTACCAGAAGATCTTCAGCGTATCCTACTATGCTACCCTGGTGGTCTGCCTCGCCGTGCTGCCTTGCACTGCCTGAACCCACAGGCTGCAGATGGAGGGCAGAGTCACGCTCAGCTGGTGGCCGTAGAAATCCCATGCTATGCTATAATGCAAAATGGAACCATATTCGAAGCTCCCAATAGGAACGTGGACGCCGTCAGTTGGGATAAGGAGTCCATGCAAGGCAGAGACGAAGTCGCGACAGGCCTTCTAGAATGGCATATTTGAGCATTTTGTGCCCCTGCTAATGTTGCCTGAAATAGATGGATGTGATTTGACATTCGCACTGGATTGGCTTGAGCAGACCAGCAGAGAGAAGTGTGTTGGGCACAAGGCAAGGATAGCGAGGGCTTGGACACGGATAATTGGCGGTTCATGGAAGGTGCCACCAGGGTCAGCAGAAGGGACGAGCCTTGCCTCAATCATTGGGGCACCAACCCCAACCTCAGCCCGGCCTAATTTCAAGGCCACATTACTTGCCTCTCGAAAAAGTGGCACTATATATAAGTGGGAGTGACAAAATTAGACTTTGCGTCTAGGAGTGATCCTTCCTCAATGGATTCAGACAGGATGGCCCACTCGTGACACGTGAGCATATATTAGAGATCGCTTACGACCGTAGGGGGATGTGCTTCTAGTAAGTCAGCGGCTATATACTGTTAAAGTGCTTGGTGCTTTTTATGACTCGGATATTTATTTGGGTAGTAGTCGACTTGATATTCCTAGAAGGTAGTAGTAACGACAATAAAGTCAAGATCAAAGCAATAGGCCTTTTGCAAAAAATGTCTATGAGCAATGTACAAACTTCCAAGAGACTTTTCTACAGAATCCTAGTCTTTTTAATAAACGAGTTGCATCGGAGGGGGGTTTCTCTAGAAAAAACTATCATCCGCCGCGGAGTAATTCCCCTATTAGCATGTGTAAAGGATTAGGATAGACAAGCATCCCCGGTGTTGCCCGCGGTTACCTTGCTCCTCTCACAAGTCTCTTCTCGACACATCCTTGGAAGTCCGTTGCATCAAGTTGTTTCTAGCTGTTCGAGGATCCTGCATGCTGCTTCTGCCGTGCAACGGAGCTCTGAATCCGGGACCAATAGAAGCTAGCAGACAGTCAGTGATGAGCGTGCTGGCAGTACCATCTGCCTTACCCGTGTGACTTCCAGCATCTGAATCACCCACGCAGGTGCTTCAGGTGAGACTGCGGTCTCAGGCAGCTTCAAATTTGAGTCGCAGAAGATCATGGCCAGTTCCTCGTTAACGAAACCAGAAGACGGACAAAACTTTCTATGACCACTTAGTACCGGCACGTATGGCAGTATTCCATTGTCCGTACCTGATAATCGCATCTAGCTGTTCAATGGCGCTAGTAGTGGGCGAAAAAGTCGGCCTCGCCGGTTTGAACTCCGGACCCTGTCCGATGATCATCTCTCGAAGGATGCAGCCAACAGACCAGTTATCGACAGCGCAGGTATATACCAAGCTACGAGTATCTCCGATGAACGCATTGACTCGGAGAAGTTCGGGTGCTCTATAGTACAATGAACAGACCTAGAACACGGTGTAAGAGAACTGCAATCACGTCAGACATGATATAGAGGCCCCACTAGTGGTGTTCGCGGTTCGATACCGCTCATAAGATGAGAAAGACCAAAGTCGGCAATCTTCAGACAGTTCGTTGGGGAAATCAAAATGTTGCGTGGTGTGACATCTCGATGGATGATACTGGCGCCGTGAAGAAAACGGAGGCCCTTCACCATCTGTATGGAGTAGGGTAAGAGAAGCGCAAGCTGTAGCTGTGAGTTGTCCAAAAGGTCGCCAAGAGTTCCGCCAGTCATGAGCTCCATGTCAATCATTATGGCCGTTCTCGATATCTGAACGCCGAGAATGTCAATGCAATTGATTCTAGCGCGCGAGTCATATTTCTTCAATCGCTGCAGACAAGCGATTTCTCGTATAGCCTCAGGTGGTAAGCCGTTACGAGGTTCAGCGAGTGGTATGTATTTGCGGGCGATGGGAAGACCTTTGAGCTTGTATACGGTACCAAATGATCCCGAGCCAAGTGGCTCCCCCATAGGAGTTGACGTTGTGATTCTCATGGAGGGCTCTCTGCATGCAGACACAGAAACGAAGATAGCAGTATGTGACCGTTCTCGTATATACATATATATATGTGCTGCGAAATCTCCCAAGTCCTTCCAGTCTCAACGTCCCCGAGTCAACTACTCCATAAAACTTTAGCATCCCGCCTGCTGGTGATTTGTCAAGAACAGTAGCAAATATCGTTTACATCATCTCATTCTGATTTTCGTTGACGAATCATTTGCATCTGACAATAAACATGTTAGTCTGCAGTTCGGGTGAATATAAGCAGACTTTCACAAAAGCGCCGTCTTTCCTGGAATGTAACAACTACTGATGATGCTCACCTTTCTACTCTTTCCTGTAGCGCTCTATGCGCAGCAATTGGTTCTAACCATTGTCAACAACTCCACGAACCAGACAATTTAGCCTGCAGTTGAAGGCTCAGGCTCGTTCATAGAGTCATCTGTCGATGGACGAGTTATCGATTATTCTCAAGACCCGTTACCTGAAGGCCTTGCGTTGGAATCTAACTCGCAGGTCCAAGTCTCTCTCAGCTCGTTCCCATGGTCCGGACGCGTCTGGGCGAGGCAGTATTGCGCAGCCGGCGGATCGAACTGTGTTTTAGGTGACTGCGGTCACCCGAGTTGTTGGGGTCGTTCATCTGCCGACACTACGCTGTTTGAAATCACCGCACAGAAAGACAAGATGTATTACGACATCAGCCTAGGTGAGCCTGCATCTACACCTGACACATTTCAGAATACCGATCTGACCTTCGTCGCATAGTCGACAGCTTTACATGCGGCGTTCACGTTGTGCCGGACGACCAAGACTGCGAAGCGATCGCCTGCATAGCCCCGCCCTACCTCGGCATCGATCCCGAGGATCAGTCACTGGTATGTCCCCCACCCAACCTGATCACTGATCCGAGGACAGGTGACGCGCCCATCGGCTGCTATTCCAACTGTGCTGTACACGAGACAGACGAGTATTGTTGCAGGGGTATATACGATGCGACGACCTGCAAGGGTAACAATCCGTGGTTTAAGGAGACGTGTCCGGACGCATATAGCTACGCTTACGACGACCAAGACGCCACATTCACGTGTGGCTTTCGCAATGTGACGATATATTTTCACTGTTCATTGGATCCCCCAGGGGTTTTCTACTGCAGGCTCGCCGATGTAGGCCATGGTACATAGCAAGGAATACTGAGTAAAACTGTGGGAAGGGGAAACCGCAAGTGTACCAAGTGATCTCCGGTGCTCATCGGGCATACCAAGATTTGACGATCGTGAATCAAAATAAATTTGCTTGCTATGAATAGCACGCATATGCGAACTAATTTATTCAACGTTTGACCTCCTGCAGGGCAGTTAGATAGCTTCTAACCTGTCACCTGTAGCAACATAGATGGCAACTTCACTCCACGTGTGTGCGAACTGAGAGTCGGCACGGATGCGGGGATGGGTTGTTTGTCTTTCTGCCCTAGACTTGAACCTCAACCCAGCTGACTGGACCGTGATAGAGCACTGGCGAATCTATTGCTATACATAGCCACAAACGCCATAGTCGGCTAAAGCGACGTGGCAGCTATAAAGGCTTGGATTGTTTTTATGATGTTCATTCTAACTACTAGGAAAAACCAGATGAAATAGAACAAAAACGTCAGTGGATTTTCGACTTTGTCTCAATGGGAATGACGCAAGCTTTCTTTCTGCTTTCCGCTTGCCTTTGGCGGTAACCCCGAACTTGAACCAAGCGCGATAGTAATCCTAGAATCACATAAATATAGAGCATACCAGGAACCACGATATGCTGATCGGATTTGTCTACGTCTCTCACAAAGGATGAGAGCAACGAAACGCCAGAGAACCTACCCAAAGGAATGGAGTCGCCTTACAGTGCAACAGAATTATGGCCCCACTTTTGCTAAGTCTGTACTATCCGTCGTCCGCCATTCGAGCTGTGTACGTCTTATTCAGTATTACTTTGCCTCTCGTCTCTGCTTTGCTTCTACAACATCGACCGCGAGCTCACGAGAGAAGCATGGTTTGAGCGTGGATGTCGAGGCCCGCTGCTAATGCGAGGGATGAATGTGCTCACTTTGTGAATCCGAGGCGGAGGCTGTGGGAGACGTCTAGGCGTAATGCCTATCTTGGTGAGAATTGGAGATGAACTTTGGACATTGCCGCTTGACAGCCTCAAGCGTACATGATGTTGGCGTTTCTGCCAAACAAGATAAACAAAAGCTGCGATTGCGACTAGTATAGCTACGGCAGATAGAGTATATGCAAGAGCTTGGCCACTGATGATGCTTGCTCGTGATGACGCCAGTGGATGCGCTTCAACCAGAGATTCTTCCGATGCGGGTATTGCTGTTGTCGTTGGTAACGATCGCGGCCTGATGTCGGAAAAACGAACCCAGCCTAACTTCATTGCATTGGTCTAATTTCAGGCCAAAGATGCCTGTCGAATTGGAGGAGACCGCATATATACTGAAAAGCAGCCCCGTATAACTGTATCAAGACCAGAACAGTCTGCCGCTCCTGAACAATGACAAATCGTCGGGCCTTGGTGTCGTGCTTGTCGTAATGCTCTTGAGTAACGCGAACGAGCGGTCGGGTAGTCTTATCTGTTTCGTTGTGTTAACAGATCCTGCCCGAAAGCTGCATTCGATACCAGGATGCCACATTTCACCCTAGACCTCGTCGCTGTGGTTTCGTAGTCATATGGGGTCGTCTCTCCTGGGTGCATTGAATTTATTAATTACGCTAGTTGGCTCACGCTGCGTTTGCGACAAATGATGAAGGAACAATGGCCAGTGCGGACTCGCAGCACACATATAGACCGAGGATAAGCAAGAAGCGCAGCGACCTCATGGTCGGATGAGAAGGAAGTTTTGAAGAAGTTATAGATTGTGTATTTCGTTCTCATGGCCTGCGGCACTCCACGCTACGTAATAAGATTCCCGGACGTCTGTAGTAATGACTCCGTCTATGCTGCTATGACGAAAGCACAATGATGCTGGGTAATATCAAACGACAAAACCTGGAAAGCTATTGCAGCGGATTGCGCGCTCGTGCCCCAACTCACTGACCTAGAAAGAAAAGAAGCCGGCTTTCAACTCTCTCGCAGTCACAACGTTGCTGGCCATTCCAGACACGGGCGTTGTACCGAATGCGAATAAATGTTAACAGCCGTCAACTACGGTCTTAGACGCTTATAAGTCTGGAGAAGCTGCCTGAGATACTCTTTGATCGATAGCCGGGCCTCTCTGGCCACTGTTGGTCTGTTCTGGACTGTCTGTTCGCACACGAGACACCGTGAGTCTTGGGAGTATGTACCTGTCGCACATGAGATCTCATTTGTTTTACAGAGCTGCTGCCGCGTCACCTACAGTAGCCGCAAATCAAGCTTTCGCAGCAGGGCAACTCGAGTGAGAACATCGCCAACTCGGAGCAGATCGAGCATCGTAAGTTGACAGGGACAGAGTTCATTTCGCACCGATTCTCAGTTGATCATAGGCATTGATTGTCACTTCTACAAGACATGACCAGCAAAAGTAGGTGCGTCCCGCCTCAATGCATCTCACTGTCGTTTCTGCTGTTCACATCATGCCTTCCGACGCGTCTTCTCCGCAGTTTAACCTATCGCAATGGAACAGTGAACATAACGTCTTAAGTGATGTTCCATGTTTGTTGGTTATGTTAGCCTTTACTTTTGTTCGTTGTCTGATGACGAGACAGGATTCAATGGACTTCGCTGGCCACTTTGACCCACGCCCCACCTTAACCACTCGACCACGTCCGAGCGTTTCGTTTGTAGATTAGGTAAGCTACTCAGCCACAGCAAACTGAAAAGGAATCCAGCGCTCATTGAAGCAGCGGCATAGACTGCGCTTTGGATTCTCAAGGAAGCTTAGGTCAGACTATGTACGCAATCGAGTATATGACTAGCCGCCTTGTCGTCGGCCTGCCTGGGAGGCTTGCGTATCTGTCGTATCTTTTTTGTTCACGGTCATAAAGACACGAGACGCTACGCGCCAGACGCCGACCACATCGAGTATTACATGATGTCTTACAAGAAGGCAACAAGCGTCTTACGGCATTCCTTAGAACATCGAAGGAGTGACATGCGGCGCATCACGAGTGGAAATTGGTCTCTATGCAGACTACCTCGTATGGTGTCAATATAAGACTGTCGACACCTCAAAGCAAAGAGCTTGCTTTTGCGTCTTCTGTAACGCTCGATATAATCTACACAGTTCAGTCGCCTGCGATAGGGACATGGCTTTTACTTGACCTACCTGAACACAACTAGACTTCTATTCTAGCATGAACGCTCGGACACAGCCTTTGACGCCTACGAGCTCCTATTCGGGCGAAACGCTCGTTGGCAATGAGTCTCCGCCGCCTTCATGGTCTCCCAGATACAGTGTCGCCTCAACACTGGTGGACGAACCTGGGCATGGTCCCGATGTGGGGTCGGCAGACCCGGCGACGAGCTTACCGGACGTCCGTGCGTGGCTTAGGTCGTCTTCAGCTGGCCCTTCACTGTCCGAAGCTCTCCGCCCCGATGACTTCGGCGTCCACACGGACACGGCAGACGCCAGTCCAAGTAGCCCTTGGGCGGAAGAAGAGCACCGGGAAAACCCATTGACGCCGGCAAGCTCAACATCAGATGGTACTTTGGTCGGCTCTCCGACCGACTCGTGGTCCTCCGGTCAAGCGACGATTCACCCGTCAGCCGAGGACGATCTGATTGAAGCCGTCAGAAGCCACCGCCTGGAGCAAGTCGAGGTTCTCTGTCGTGCTGGTGTTTCACTGTCTGCCGCCAATTCCGAGGTCCTCTACGACGCTTGTCTCCACGGCACGCAGATGATCGGCACGCAGGCTTACAACCCCGCCCACAACTTCGCAGGCAGAGTTGCCAATGCGTACGGTGACTATATCTTCCATGCAGTGCTCAGAACGCCAGCTCGTGACTTTCACCAGGACGATACTGCCTACCAACAGCCTGGACACGTACGGAAGTTGGACGTAGTCTGCGAACTACTCACTAGGGGAGTGGATCTCAGCTTGCGCGATAGGATTGGAGACACAATTCTACACACCGTGTGTGGCGATCTTGGTCCGCCCGACCTAGACAACGAGACTGAAGGGTACCCGTTCCTCAGACTCTTTCTTGGGCGTGGTGACGATGGCCACGGAGAAGGCGTCAGAGGCGCGTGCGTGTCTCTGATCAACGCACAGAACAGCGGGTGGATCAACGAGGAAGGCCAACACCAGATATTCTGGCATACGCCTCTAGGCGTCGCAATTCTGTTTAACAACCTTGCATGCGCAAGACTGCTCTTGGAGAATGGGGCTGATCCGAACATACCTGGGGAGTGGGGCGAGCCGCCCATTTACTTTGCTGTGCGCAATGATAGCCTCGCAGCTGTGAACTTGCTCCTCGACGCTGGTGCCAAAGGCACCGCTCAGACGTACTCGCAGATCCGCTTCAGCCAGGTGGAGGCCGCACTTCGGTCTCGAGGTAAACCTGGGTAAGCACAAGAGGCTGCGGAGTTTTTTGGCGGCAAACACGGTGGTGTGCAATTGATTCGCAACGAGTGAATGGGAAAATTAGACCGGAGATAAAGACGACGAATTGAAAAATCCAGGCTTTACAGAATATGTCTGTCTACTAGAGCTCATCACAGGACGTTAAAAGACTGAACTTCAGCACGGCTTTCGCAACCCCTCCAGCCGCTTCCAGGTCTCGCCGACAACAAGGGCTGGGTTCGGACCGGAACTGGCTGCGGGAATGATCGGCATCTTCTCTTGGGTCTGTCATTGGCCGTTATCACGCTACAGAATAACACCATAACCTAATTTGGAACGCCATCTTTCCACTGTCGGTCTGCCACAGTTAGAATAACGTAGAGAGAAGCAATCCCAGACAAATAGTGCTGGTAGGTTATATTGCGGTGTCTCGTGCTAAGGTTTCGGGAGTGGCCTGTCACTGGTGCAGCTTGTTGTGACGTCGCAGCACAATCGCAAAGTCAGGCCCACTCTCTTTACCACTAATTAAACAAAATAACGCACAATGTTACTAACGTCCACCAATAGCCAGGACAGGTCCTCGACTGGTTGGTGCGATCACGCGTGCCCCGCCTTTCGTGGATCCCTTGCATCGAAGTAACCCTTTGCTCTCCATCACATTGTTCATAACACTGACCAAAAACAAGCAGCAAAGACAGGGCATAATCGGCTATTATCCTCTTTCGACGCTTCCTAGTAGTAACATCTATCTATTTAAGAGTTTTCGTTCTATACTAACGGTAATTCGACGATGTATTCCCAGGCTTGCAACGTTAGGAGGAACCCTGAGGAACATTTGGTCTGCCGCTAAAACTGGGTCGTCCTTCCTCGCACGTCAAGCCAAGCTGCAAGCATTGATTGCAAGAAGGGCTCTGGCCGTCACATTGTGAATCGTTACTCAGCAGGCACGAGAAGCAGACCTGGTGTGGTGTTAGTCGTTGGCACGATAATCATAATACAATATAAATGGGGCGACGACTCACCACTGAGGGGGGCAGTTGAAAGTCTATACCTGTGTTGTCCACCACTGATTGCTCGTCTACAGTGGCCATAGAGGAATGCGATACAAACGCTGAAGTTCCATCTAGCTCGATTATATTTTCGAGAGGGACTCCAAGCCAATGATCGTCGAAGGTGGTCTCGTGCCGGCCTGGTTTCGAAGAGGATTCGGTGTGAAAAGATGGTGTGACGGACTTATGAAGCGGACTCATAGACTGAACATTATGTTGCAAGTTCGACGACAGACGCCAATTCGACCGGCCACTTTGGCTTTTGGTGAAAGCCTGCATGATTTAGCAGATATATTTAGTAGATTGCGTGACATCTGGTCATGTTGGAAAAGCAAGATCGACCATCTTGGCACCAAACCTTCTAGTACCATTCCATCGCTGTGTAACGGGGTGATATCAAGTGGAGGCACTGACCTGGTGCACACAGAGAGTGTGGCGGATGCTGCTCTTGACCCAGGGCACGCCATCATCCATGTGGGATTCGAACCAGTCGTAAAGTTGATTGAGACTCATGGGTTTGTTTCCGTTACGAAGGTGCTGTGCGGATCAACTCTGAGTAAGGTTTTCTCTTGGGCTGCTTTCTTCTTTGGGTTGCTGGAGCCGTCATTGTACGAGATCTCCTTTCGCATGTCGAGAGTCGGGATGCAGGACCTCTTTGTGAGGATAGTCATATATATGTTCGTTTCAATATGTTTCTGCTCTCTGCGGAACCCCCCTGACGTGGTTGGTTTTATCCATTTCATGTCTCTTGTTATTGAGTGTCGTTCCAATCCCTTTGCCATATATCAAGAGATGCTTTGAGAAGAGACACCGAAGCATGCCAAGATATTCAGCTGAGTTGTTAGTTATGGTCAGGATAACCGGTATCACGGCGCGAAAACAATGCCAGGACTGACAGTCGGCTCGTCCTTCGCTCCGAACATACGGCATCGCTGGCAGTCCCACGGGTCTGGCACACAATCACACAAGACGCACAAGGTATATCTTCATCGAATGGACCGGGTTCATTTCATAGCAAGCCATTCAGCAGAGCCTGCATGGTAAACGGCCATCCCAGCCGCCATGTGCACAGTCCACGTCCTCAAGTGCCCACACTGTCTCTCGTGTGAGCCAATCCGCCAGGTATGCGAGCTAACACTTCCTCATGGTATTTGCCAACGTAATCAAACGAATCTTGTCACTACACATCGCCTGGACAACGGTTGCAACAACTGTCGCGAGCGGCCGGGTTCTCATTGCAGTGGTGGCTACGTTGTCGAGATGCCTAGCCTCACACGGAGGGTGCGTTTGCGGTTGATACGACGGTTCGTCTCAGTGGCAACGAAAATATGGTCACGACTGGTCTAAGCTTAACCTGCAGCTGCAGGACATTATGGACGCTTCACCTGAGGCATTTTTGGTTCGTGGATCTAGTCAGCAATACGAAAGAAAGTTAGATGGAGGCTTATCGGACATCGGTATTTCCTCGATATCATCTTTGTTCTTCCTTCGAAGCTTAGCGATAACCCAACGCCGCTTTCAACCCCTAGACTAGTGAAAGCGGATACCAGGCGTTGAGCCTCGAATACTCAAGGCGCGACTTCACAGCGTGGCGAGCGTGGTGAGCTCGATGGAAAGTAGTTTTCATTTTCGATTTTGCAGCAGCCTTCCAGGCTCAATGTCTTGTCATGAGCAGGGAAGACTACGTTCACTCGAAGTGAGGTGTTCGGACCGCGGCCCCTCCTAGACACAAAAGGCAGCCGACCAAGATCCATTGTGGTATAATAGAAGCCACTCTCCTTCTTACTACTACCAATTTAGTCATTTACCGCTATGAAGAAGTGCAACGGAAGTCGCCTTATTCATCGTCTTTCTATGCGCGGCAACGTAGGCTTCAGGCAAAATGCGACATTGGAACAGCCTCGCGATTCAGACGTTGCCACGGATAGCATCAACGAGACGCCCGTCATGGAGACATCGCTGGAGAACGGCGGCTTACTATGAAAGGTCCGTGGGCTGGACCATTCCTCGAATGAACGGCGTAGGATGTGATCATTACGTTGTCGAATGGGGCAGGCCTCTGACTCAGCTCGTAATGAGGAGGGCATCACTATTCCCCTGCAAACCGCTGATCATGTTAGTTAGTAAATGATTTAGCTTTTCTAATAACGCGCCAAAAACAGAGTAGGATATACTGTCGGACGTTGCCGGTACCATCCGGTCATGTAGTGCTTGTTGCCAGTGCTTCTCACTGTACAAGGAAAGGCTGAAATGACGTCGGATCTCGGGAAGTCTGTTTTCGGGAGCAGCGACTAGAAGCACAAGTAGGATATCTGGCCTTGATGCAACCACTTCAGGAAGCTCTTATTATGGTATTCGACGATAACGGCGCGTGTGGCAATGATGTTATGTTACATTCGTATTACAGGAATCACTGACTATGGCTGCACTATGTTAAACGTTGGCTACGATCCTGCAATCGGAATCTTGAGGTCACGAGCTCACCCACTCAGATCCCACTTTCCCGGTTATAAAGAAGAATATAAGTAAATATCGTTTGGTGAATATATCATAGCCGATCATTCTGGCGGTACCTGGACACGGATCCACCTGTTGAGAGCAGGATGACGAACACCTACCGGAGTGTGTGTAGTTGCTCAATACTTGGCAGCCGGCCCATCTCTAGCTGGCTTCTCCTGTAAGTTACGAATCTTCATACAGCTAACATAGTTGCCACAGAAATGCGGTGTCCCCAGGCTCTAATAGCTCTGTTGAAGAAGTGGTGTATAGCTGATATGCCCCTATAGTCATGCAAACTATCGTTGTAGGCCTAGCCACCAACACACGGATGGCGAGACGCTCACATAACGCAACGCAGAACTCGATATCGAACGTGGATGACTTCCTCAAACAGCAGCAAAGCCAACAACGCCAAAGAACACTCTCACCATGGATGACGCCAAAACACTCGTCAAGAAAGCCGTGCGCGTATTCTACAGCTCCGAACAAGCCATCGTAATTGAGGTCTTATCACATCACGAAATGTATGTCCCCAAGACGCAAAGATCACGATAAGACGACTCACGACGCCTTACATCTAGCCTATCAATGACTCAACTACGCTCTTTATCCATCACGCCTGAACACGTGTCGCTGAGAAAGGCCTGCGCTGAGCTGGAGCGGGCAAGGCTCATTTGTACGTGAGTGCGTTTAGATAACAGTCCACCACGCCTCATCATAGCATCTAGCTAGCCCTGGAGCTGGTGAACCTGTGTCATTCTTGCCCGCATTGACAGTTTCTCAGGCGTGAGCTCAACGAAGATGAGTCATACGTCTATCTCGACTACCACCAAGCCGTTTACGCCATTCATCACATTATCCACGAATTAAGACGCCGGATTCTCGGTACAAACAAGCGGGAATCATCAACAGAGATCGTGAGATACTATACTTGCCCCAAATGCCTTAGCAGTTGGCCGTTGATCGATGTTATCGACAACGCAGACCGTCATGGTGGCTTCTTGTGCAAGCGATGCGTGACACCGAGTCTTTTGCGTGAAGAACCCCTCACAACGGACCTGCTACCACGCTTCAACCAACAGTTCGCGCCTTTCATACAGATACTAGAGCGTCTTGACATCAGCAAGATTCCAAGGGTTGTGTTCGAGGATCTCTATGCACACAATTACGGTGAGGGTGACGGTGCTCTCAAAAGACAGTGCTCCTGATTTTTGGTGGCTTTCTTGTGAATTTATTTCTTTACCCCTTCTCCTTTCTACTATGTTGGACCCGGAATAATGAACTGTGAATCGGCGCTAGAAGATGCATAGCCTCGTGCCCACGCTTGACAGACGATGCCTCAGCTCGTAAGTCAGTCAAGGGAAGCCAAGAACTCTCCGAAGTACATGACTCGAACGCTCAACCTGGATCGACCATGAATGAGGCGGCGACATTGTATTTCTATCTGAAAGGATGATGCTTGCCATCGCACTGGAAATCTTGCCAGGCTTTGATATTCTATTTTTCGGTTAAGACATTGTGCCTGTGAAGTCACTCAATATCGCACTAGTTTCGCGACCATGAAAGAACACTTGATAACTTCATTCGAATGAAACTTGAACGGCCATACCATCACGATATCCACGTCGTTCAACCACATCGGTAGCAACTTCTACCATCCTCAAGAATGACCACTGCTATCGCTCTTGTCACCTCTCCCTCCAGTGTAGGTTCTTGAGGCCCTGGTTCTTCTTTTGGAGACCCGGCCTGATCTACTGTCTCGCTTGCTGCCTCGACCTTGTCTGTTGTCCTTTCGGAGTTCGACCAATACTTTCAAGTCGACATTGAAAGTAATCCGAGGAGTTGACAAAGTGACGCTCATGGTGACACAGCGGCCGACGCTATTATCACCAGTCTCGCATTTCGAAGTCCCCCGAAGCTTATCATGAAATGTCGCACTTTTGTATCCCGCTTTCGGTGGTGTGTTTTCCTTGTCGCTATCGTCGCATATAGATGCGTCTTCCTCATTTTGTAGGTCGTCTCTAGGTTTCTCTCTCAGTTTTGTATATGAAGGCTGACTGGGCTCGTCCTCGTCGCCTCTCTGATACAAAGGCCTCTGGTGGCCCAGGGGAGGGTCAGAGAATGATTCTTGTGAGTCTGACTGCTGAAAGCCAGTAGAACTTCCGAAAGAACTCGAGATTTCGCAAGCCTTTGCTAGTTCCTGTAGAGGCCAATCTTTGTCCATTTGTCTTCGAGCACTCGACACGGACTCTTGTGAATCTTGAGAAGATACTTTCCGGGCTACTTCGGCCATTGAAAAGAACTGATGTAAATAATATGATAGACTGGTAGAAGCTGAGTGTGTTGTGCGGGCGAGGTCAAGCATGGGAACGCTGCCTAACTGTGCCCCTATTTATATGCCATACACTCTCGGGCCAATTTACAGATCCGTCTGACAAATACAACCCGTGAGTCCCCTGTGTGCATATTAATGATATGGAAAGCGCGCCAAAATTGCCAAGGAACACTACTTACATAGTCTACCGTCTCGTCGTCTCGCTCTAGTCTATTGAGTTTTCGCCATGCATGGGTATCCGACAGACCATCTGCACCTTCCTTTGTCGTTGCCCTGTCTAATCGGCGTTCTACACCGTCCGAGGACTCAAAACGTGGTGAAAGCCCTTCGCTGTATATTTTAGATATAGCTTCGTATCTGTAAACCTGACGTTGTCACCATATACCTTGATCCTCATTGCTACTGATATTGAGAACGCTTTCTTGTATAACCCTGACTCATCACTTTTCGACGGGTAGTGCATGAAGATGACTCTCGTGTCTATTGCAGGTGAGCGGAACCGGTATTGCGAAAACCATATGGGTTATCGCTCTTCCCATTTGTGTGATGCTACCAAAACTACCTTTCTATGTTTGGAGCCTGATGCTTTTGATCTTACCTACGAAGGCGCGTTTCCGCTTGCAATTTTGTTGCCGAAAGGCCGCCGCCAGATAATGACAGCCATAGATCCATACATCAGCATCGGCAACCAATGTATCCCCTCCTTATTCGGGATGAGTCCGATGGTGCTTGTGAAATTCATTCTTAAACGAGGAGGTCGACGAGTCCTCTACGGGTTCCAATTTCGCAACCACAGCAGGCCCAAGTGTGAGAGCCCCTTGGAGGGCTCAGAACGAAATGTCGGTGGGTAGATGATGCACAATCATACGCCAGATTCGTCATGGATAGGAGAAGGTCTCGAGCGCTCAACGAAAAGGCTGGTCTCAATTTGCACTCGGCACTCTTCGGAATGAACCTAAGGGAAAGAAGCTATTCATGGGATTCGGAGTAGCTCAAGCACACATGGTCGGCGGGCACAACGACGTGTCTTTCATATTTCACAGTCAATCAGATCCTGCAATTCCTGCCGTTTGGGCGATGGTTGATTGCTAAGCTGCCTTTCGTTGTCAACATAGGACCAAGACATCGTCGTTCTGTCGGTACATCTCAGGCCTAAACAACGGCCACATGTCGTATCTCACTTACGCGATGCGATCAAGAGCCTGGATATCACCTGTCGTGGCCGAATCCTCGAGCTTGCGTGATGCTCTGCGTCGATAAAGTTAATCGTTGATGTGGTCAAAAGCGTTGGTCTTCAGCAACGGAGATGCTCAGGCCAACATGGCGTAACTCAATGTCATTGAGTCGTCTCCTCGAACCTTTCTGAGTCCCGCTGGAACTAATTATGAATAGCAGTTCTGGAGTATTCAAGTGAGAAGGTCAACTCGATACATCCAAAATCACGGGTGACGGCTTTCTTGTGCTGGGGTTAAGTATAAATGCGCTATGCTGTTCAGAAGGCATGCAGGAGGTTTGTCATCGCACTTTCGACTTGGTTTTGGCCACCTGGGCCACTGAAAATATTTGTCAATCACAAGGATGCAATTTTAGCTAATCTACGCTTGAGAGCTGCCACAGGCGATAATTAGTTATGAGTGACATACGCACCTACTACTCACGGAAGGCACAATACCAGTGCTCATTTCTTGGTCACACCACCACAAAGCTCAAGGGACAAGGCATGGTCTGTGTTACAAATCTCCTCCCCCGTCACCACATCACTCGCGCCGCTAGTCAAAAAAAAAAGAGGTGATAGTCTGATAGTTTTGATGTAGATAAATACGGCAAAGGTCGATCAGTACACAGCATGCCGCACCCATGGATTCAAATCGTCGAGGGAAATCCACCATCTGCCGCCATCAGTCTGCCTCCATCCATCCAACGTTCGCAAAGGCCCTCCGTGGTCAGTGTAGTCGACGACGAGCCCATGCGTGAGAAAGGTCAAGGAGTCGAGGTGATTCGCGCCAGGAAGCATATCGTCATCAATAAAGTCAACTTTCAATGCAACGCCTTTTCCCAAGCCCATCCGGCCCGTATTCCTGGCCATGTAAAGTACCCTATGCGATGCAGTCGCGCTGGTGGGGTGATTTGTCGATGGTCCATGCTTATGAGCGACGCCGTTCTCTTCGTTGCCAAGGACGTACCGTCTGCGCGTCGGCTGCTCCGTGCGTGGGACCTGGAGTGTAGGGGCCTGCCACCTATCCACCGTCCAGTAGGAAGCGTCGTAGTCAGGGGCGAAAACATCGACTTGGAGAGCATGGCCAGCATGTTCGTTGGTGATGAATTAAACTGCGGTTTCGACGACGTAAAAGTGTCCCAAGGCGTGTATAAACCCGGAAAGATTCCTGTTGATGTACTCTCCCGGATTCGAGACGTGAGGAGTAAGAGAAGGGAGGAAAATACACTCTGGGATTGGTATACGCTGTTCCGGGTCTCCCGTGGATGTTTGCAGCAGTTGGCCAGTGCGCCCGAGGCGGCGCCGGGCATGAACTTGGACGTCAGCTACGTGGCGGCATTCGACCAAAGCCGGTTGCCCCAACCGCTGATGCAGATGAGACCCTGGCTAGAGGAGGCCTGGCGCGAGTGGATCCAGCAGGCTATGTCCCTGGACGATCTTCGACAGATGAGATTGCCCATACTGGCGAATGCCCTTTCACAAGATATGGTGGCCTATTACGATGGTACGTGGCCATCGGCCCTATTCAGATGTCTGTGGCTGATTACCCTGAACAGGATTCTGTGGCCAGACCGTTTTCGGGGAAATGTATCATGATGCACTGACGAAAGCGCTCTCATACCAGCGACTCATGCCGATGGCCGACGCTAAGGCACTCGTAACCTCAGTGGTCAAGACAACGGTTAGCCAACTACGCCACGCGGACCCAGAAGAACGCCGAAAATCTCGAACACACTTTCTTCATCGGCACAGCGCCAGCGTTGCGGGGAGCAGGTCCTCCCGTCTGTGTCTCGTATGCTTCGTGCAGCCTCCCGAGGTGTTTCTCCCTTGTGAATGCGCATTGTGCGAGACGTGCTACCGCGGATATGGCAACAGCACGATGAGTGGGACTGTAATCACGTTCGATAGGTGCGTTCTGTGCGCGACGGCGTTTGTTTCTGGATGTGCCGTCCGTCTCAGACCGCCCACGGCGGGATGCCGCGTCCTAGCCCTCGATGGAGGCGGGGTGAAGGGCATCGTTCAGCTGCGTATCCTGCAGATGCTTCAGAAGGTGACCGGACTACCTGTTCAGATATTTTTTGACCTGGCCATCGGGACCAGCGTCGGTATGTCGCTTCTCCATGCAAGCGAGAGAGAACAGCTTTAGAACTGACTTGTTCCCAGGAGGCATCAATGCCTTATCGATCGGTGTATTAGAATCATCGCTGGATACCTGCGAACAGAACTTCATACAGCTGGCGCGCAGGATATTCCCCAAAGCTTCGACAAAGATAGGGCGGTGGTGCCAGAAACTGTCGCGATGCATCCGTTTTGTGTGCAAAGACAGCATCTACAGCCCTAGCGGGCCGATCCTAGGTTCTATCACGGGCGAGGCGAGACTTAGAGGACCGCGAAAGTCGCTCTACAATCGGAAGCCGTACGAGCAGATGAAGGTGGCTGTCACGTCCATCGACTCGAAAACGAGCATGTCGAAGCTGTTCACCACGTATGCGGGCCATGAGAATCGGCAAGCAGAGTCTGGCAGGCCGAGGCCCCTGCTGGTCCGAGAGGCGTAGGTATCCGCGCGATGTGTGCTGCAGAGCGTCCGAGCTGACTTGGATCAAAAACAGGGCCGAAATCACGTCGGCCGCTCCTGTGTACGTACACGTCAATTCATAGAAGAACGGGGAGAAATCTTAAAAGGACACGATCAGAGACAAGCTAACATGCGCCAGGTACTTTCCGGCCAAACGTCTTGGGTCGTCCACTTCGTCATACTATGACGGGCTGGAGATTCCACTGCTACATGCGCGGTCCGAAGCGCTACGGCTGTGTCCTCGCAAGACGGTTCCTGATTACATCCTCTCGGCAGGCAACGGGGTGATGAAGGCAGCCCCAAACGGCATGTCGAACTCACTGTCTCGATTTGCTCACTTTAGCCTGGAATCTCTGTGGGGACACCGGCAGTATCAGAGACTAGGTGGGTCAGCGGGTGAAGCGTTCAATGAGTTTCGCATCGACCCCACTCTCGATATGGAAGCGGTGGCGCTGGATGACGCAGATGCCATAAGCAAGCTGATTCGACAGCTGGACCGAGAATTTCTCGTCAATCGGGACCTACATCAGCGTGTGCAACAAGTCTCGCTAGTCATGATCGCCTCTCTATTCTATTTTTCCTTCGACACGACAACGCGAACGACCAGACGCGGTGAGGTACTATGCAGAGGGTTCGTCGCTTGTAGGTATGGGGACGACCCATCAGTCACGAGAGTGCTCGCGACTCGGTTCAAGGGGCTTTCCCTCGTGGTAGCTGGTAACAAGTATAAGATCGCTGCGGACGAGCGGACCGTCGTGAGCTTCACTTTGCCGTCGTTGAGTGTTCCCTTCGATATCAGGCTTAAGTACAATGATACGTCCTCTTCGATCTCCGGATTTCCACAGACTGCCGACGCCTTACTTGACTTACAAGCTCATAGTGACGGTAGCGTATGTATAGACGAGTCAGTGCGGAAGAGGAAGCTCTCTAGGACGGGAGACATATCGGCAGGTCGTTCGGAGAAGAAGAGACGGATGGATATGTAATTAAGTAGTAAAGAAGGAGGGTATGTGGAGAGGAGACACTTTCTTGTGCAAATGTCTGCTTTCTTCCTGCCACAACAGCAGATATCTATCATCAGGAGATGTGAGATATGTTTATTTGTATCTGGATAATGACTGTCTAATCTTGAGTGACGTCTATAGGCACTCATTCCGGTGAGATACCGAACTGCTCAAAGTTACGGAGACGGATGGATTGAATCACATGTTTTATATCAGAATACTAGGCGAATAGGAATGCTAGAATTTGGCATTTACGGCGATCCGAATGTACCACATTAGTCGTTTGAATTGTTTCTCCAGCATGCACATTCACAGCAGTCATAACCTATCCTGGAGTAAATGTATAGAACAGCACATGTAAGCTTTTTCCCTGTGTGGCTTACACCCCATCATCAACGTGAAATGCTCCATTTCACCTCATTATCAGCCGCAGTGAATAGAAGCATCCGATTATATCTCTGCAAGTGAAAATACATCAATAAACGACTAGGTGTGTCTTTTGGCATCCAAGCTCCCTGGACCTATCTAACATCAACGATGCCCGCTGCCGAGCGTTTGATGTTCGCCCGTTTCTTCAACGTAGCACTAGCTCGGGGTTCGATTTTTCTCTGGAATAGAGCCACGAGATTTTCTTTCTTTGAGCTATGATCAAACTTGATTCCGTGCGTAACGAATATTTTCTTCAACTCTTTCACAGTGATGGAGTTGGCGTCAAACCCTGGTTGGAGATAATCGACGTTGTCATCAAGGCTTGGGATGGTCTCCAGAGGGTCCTCGGTGTATTTTCCCGCTGGCACAGAACGCGAAGTCCCTCTAGGCTCGTTTTCGCGCTTCGACCTCTTGGGTCTGGTCCGTGAAAAGCTTGTTTGCGATGTCTGCTTGTGCTTGACCACCCTTGTTCCAGGCAGTACTTCGATCGCAGTCGCGGCATGACTGTTTTCCTCCACGTAAGGATCAGCCTCTACGATGCCCGCTTCAGCATACGCTTCATCATTCGGCGGCTTTGTCCTGGTCTGCTTCCTGTGCGAAGGCTGTGTAGAATCCATTTCGGTTCGGCTGCTTTCATCCTGAGTCTTCTCTCTGTTCAAGGAAAAGTCGCCACTGGCCTTGGACATGGACGCAATGTGGTCGTCCCTGTCCTGGATCTTTCGAGTTGCATGCTGCAAATCCCCACTCATTTGCCTGACTTGGTCTTTGAGTCGCTGGATCTTGGCTTTCGTTTCGTCAAAGTAAGCCTGGCATTGTCGTAGGTGCTTCGATCGCTGCTTCTCGTAATAGCTGATGACGCATGTAATCTCGACGTCTTTTTCTTCGAGTTTCTGGATGGCCCATTTCTCCAAAACCGGCTGGCTCTGGCAGTGTTTCTGTTTGAGGATTTCATCCTCCTTGTGTGGAACGTAGGTTGCACCGTCAAATGGTGGGCGATCACTTGGCCTTTTCCTAGCATTTGCAGACTTGCTTGCCGTATCTGAGATCTCATTTTTGATTGTCCACGATTCCGCTTGTCGCTCTGGGTTTGTTTCAATAGCTGCCCTGTCACTCTTAGGTGACGTTGTCTTCTCTCCTACTCGCACTCCCACTGGCTTGGGGTTCCTATTTTGCGGGGCTCCTGTACTATTTGCCTGTTCTCTCGCACTTGAACTTGGGCATGCTTCCGAACCAAGGATTGTGTCCGTTGCTCCTGCTTTGGTTGTGGGCTGTCGATCTCGTGAAGAAGAAGCATTTACACTTGAATCTCTCGGAATATTCGAACTCTGGCTGCGGCCTTCTGGTTGTCCTTTGTGGTGAGTGCGGACCTCTACTCTCGGGTTTAGACACTCTGCTTGGATGCCTGGATCGCTCTTTTCTTGCTCCAGCTGGCAACCTTCCGCATTCCTTTTCCTCCCAAGGTGCAGAGAGCTGATCGGAAGACTCGAGTATGTCAAGACTTTGTCTACCATTCCCTTGATCGAACTTTCCAGATCTCGGCACCGAACTTGGAGCTCGTCTACTGCCGATGTAGAATGTGCCATTTCAATTTTGAGCTGTTGCATGCGATCGTGTGTTTGTCTCGAAAGGGCCTCCAGAGCGCTTGTTTGGCTTCCGAAGCTGCGCTCTACATCAAGTTTCACATGGTTGAGATCTTGGCTGAGGCTTTCCGTTCTGTCGCGAGCCGCTTCGGTACCACGCTTGAGCGTTTCCACATTGCCTTCAACAGCACTCAGTCTTGTGTTGATCTCGTCCTGCCAATGGCTCTCAACCCCTTGGACTTCCTGCTTGACTTGATCTAGATCACAAGAGATTAGGGCCAATCGATTTGGATCTTGCATCTGGTCTCGCAAGCTTTCGTTCTGATGTTGTTGACTCTCCAGTTTGCGTTCCAACTCATCAACTTGTCTCGCTAGCTTCTCCATCTGTGCGTCAAGCAGCGCACGCTGTTCTGACTGGTCTCGGAGCTCGTCCCACCCGGAAGCCTGGGAAGCGATCCATGCTCGTAACGTCTCTGAAGTGTCCCCATTCTTTCTAACATCGTCCTGTAAGTGTCTCAGGATTGGGTCAATCGCGGCTGCTTTGCTGTGTAGATCCCGCTTGACGGCCGACATTCCAGTCGCGAGATCGGTCAGACGTTTTTCTGCACTTATCCACTGCACGCTGGTCTGATGCTTGAAGCTTTCCAATGAATGGGTCATTTCATTATGTCTTCCATTAAAGTTCTCTCGCAAAAGTTGTATGTCCTTCTGAGTCTGATCCAATTGCATCCGAACCGCTTCCGGAACGTCGTCCGGTGGTTTTCTTGTCACTTGGAGAAGTAAGGCGTTTTCGGTACTTCCCGCATCTCGGGTTTCTAACAGGGTCTCTGGGTTCGATCTCTTTGCGCTGAAGTTCTGTAACTCGTTGTTGAGTGTTGTCTCCAGCCGCCGGATTCTGTTTGAATGATTCAGGAAAGTCTCTTGGGTCAAGTGTTCTGCTTTCTCGGCTTTTGCCAGTGGCGCCATAAGTCTTTCTTCCAAGATCCTCCCGTCGGCTCTGAGCCCCTCGATCTCGCCTGCTTGCAGTATACAGGCTTGCGACTGAGCTTTGATAAGTTCTAGTTCTTGTGCTTGCTCTTCGGTAGTCTTCTGTAACGCATGGACCTTTCCAGATAGTTCTTCGGTTGTGGGCACCAATGGTTGAAGCCCCTCCAGCTGTCTTCCTGTCTCTTTGGCTAATGTCGTGACCTTTTCGTGGTACATATTCTCCATGTGTCCCATCTTTTGTGCCGTCTCTAGCTTGAAGGATTGCAGCTCTTTCGCGATTCTCTCCTCTAGATCACTTTCCGTAGCACCTTTCGCGTGTTCGAGGCACCTGAGCCGATCCTCTATTGCTTGTATGGTTACCGCAGATCCGTCGGTGATCTGCATGTGGTATTTCTCTTGGCTGCTGCCGAATTCGGTTCGGAGATCTACTTTAGTGGACTCATTTGCCCTCTCTATGCGTTCGTTCAGCTCGTTGGCGACTAGGTCCACCTTTTCTGACTGTCCTTCTAGCTCTGCCTTGAGGGAGTTGTTTGTGTTTTCGATATTGTCTAGTCTCTGCATTACGTCCTTTGCCTTTCCTTCGGCCATGAGCTTCAGATATAGTATCTCAGCGTCATGTCTTGCTCGGACTTTTGTTGCCTTCAATTGCATGGCCCTATGCCTATCGAGGTCTGCTTGATGAATTTGTGCCATCGCCTGGTTCGTTTGGTCTTGGACTTTGTCTACATACTTTTGTCGCGTTATCGCATCTGATTCTGTCTTGTTGCGAAGGGAGTCCACCATGCGCGTAACATCCTGCAGAACAGCTTGGGAGACTTTCTGCGTTAGTGTGATCTCCATTTGGTGCTGATTATGTTCCACCTGTCTCGCATGACGCGAGAATTCGGCCTGGAGATCGCCTATTTTGACTACAAGCTTTTGTACTTCGCCATGCAAATAGTGTTGATCGTGTTGTAGCTTGTCGCAATTTGAAGCCAAGGAAGCGGTTTGATTTCTTTCATCGTCAAGGCCAGTTTGCAAACGGGGCAGATAGTCCTCAATGGTCACAAGCCTGCCGCCTTGCGAACTCTGAACAGCTGAGAGATTGGCTACAGCCTGTTCAATTGTGATAGTCTTGGTTCGAATGCTGTGATGGATTTCTGAGATGCACGTGTCTCTCACAGTCTGCATCCAGAGACTTCCCTTTTCGTCTATCCGTTCAGAAATGCTCTCTTCCATCTCAGCCTGCATCTCGGTAATCTTGGCTTGGATCTCGCGTTTGACATGAGATTGGAGAATTTCCGAGGCTTGTAGACTCTGCATTTGGCTTCCTGC
>NW_026851382.1:0-25043 GCF_030913485.1 Colletotrichum godetiae
TATTTAATAGAATTTAACTATATTAATAATTTTTTTAGGCTAATTGAAAAGCCGAATAGCGACCTTAGTATAAGGGCGACGCCGGTATATTAATGAGTTCTGCTAGGGGGGCTGTGTCAGTTGGCTAGGGGGCCTATATTCCACTTTTACTAAACTGATTTGACTAATAAAAGGCCGGAGATTATTCTAATCTATTTCTATTATTACTATTTACTTGTTTTTATTTTTATTTTTATTTATTTAATTTGTTTATTTTAATTTTGCCGTTATTATCTATAAAAAGTAAGGTTATAATACTTTTTTCAATAAAAGGTTTATCACTTGATTTGATTATACCTATTTAATTAAAATCATATAATTTATTCAACTTACCGTACTTTATATTAATCGTAACGATTAAAAAGCTTTAAAAATATTTATAAGTATATATATATATATATATATATATATATATATATACCTTTATTATAATTTAATATTATTAATAGAAATTAATAAAAATTGACAAAAATCGAGATTTATTAAAATCTTTTAATTATTATAATAAAAATTAAAATAGTTTTTAAATTATATTTATTTATATAAGCCGGGTTAAAATAAAGCTAATAGTAAAAGACTATGATTCACTATTTATTAGCCGAGAAAATCTCGATTTTTTTATTAATTAAAAAAGTAGGATATAGCCCCCCTAGCTAATTAATATAGCCCCCCTAGTAGAACTTGTATTAATTCCTATAATTAACTAATAATTACCTTTATAAAAAAGAGGTTTAATAATGGCGGTATGTATTAAGATTAGCCTTATATAGTGGTTTTTTTCCAGCTTTATAGGCGTAAAAGATCAACCTTAACGGGATCAGCTTTTAAGGGAAATTATATAATATAGTACGTAATTTAACTATATAATATGCGCAATATGCCCCATATACGTACCTAACTTAATATAGTGATTTTAATTTAAAAGACATAATGTAATATGGGTGGGTAGGTTGCTTATATAGCGGCCTAGGCCGTTAAGGTCGACGGTAGAGGTCGACCGTTAAGGTCGGCTTTAAAGGTCGAAGGCCGCGTATGGAGATGTTCTGAACTTTAACGTCGAAGCAGAGGCTTCTAGAGAAAGGGCTAATATAGCTAATATCTTGCTGCTCGTACTAGAGCTTGTAAGGATTCTTTTTATTCTTATTATATTCTATATTATATATATAAGTATAGATACTCTATTACTTATAAATATAACTACTAAATAAACTTATTAAATAATAATATCTACTAGGTAATATATAGTCGTTATTTAGTGGGCTTACTTAATAATGTCTATCGCCCTAGATACGTTTGCTCTTCTCGGGCTCGATCAAATTAGCCTATTTAACGCCCTAGTTATCGTAACTTATGAGGGTATATTAGCGGACTAATATAATACTTTTTAGAGGTGCGGTATTTAATTAGGTAAAATTATAAACGTCGTAGATAATTATATTAAGTACGATATTAAGATCTAATAACTCAATATTAGCTTTAAAATTATACTTTATAAAGCTAACCTTATGAAGATACTTTATATTATAGAAAAAAGAGATTATTTAAGAGGTCTACGGACCTTAATAAATAAAGAAGCTATTATACTAGATCTAGCTACCTATATAGGTTAGTATTAAGAGGTTTTATATATATTAAAGTAAGTAAAGTTGGCTATCTAGGTATAAGGCTAGAACTTAAAAGGAATTTATATGGCGGAAGGTCGGGCGGAAGTTAGTAGTTAAAAATATAGTATAATATACCTAGTTTTCCCGTTATATAATATATCGTATATATTAGTGCCCCGGCGGATACCTCCGCCGAGGGGTAGAAGCTAGGTATAAGTTATAATAATTAAAGTATTAAATAAGTTAAATCGATCAAGCCCGAGAGGGGTAAATATATCTAGGATAATAAATATTATAAACTTACTAAATAATGATTATATATTACGTAACTAGCAGATATTATAACTTAATAAGTTTATTTAATAGTTATTTTAATAAAAAAGTAATATTTATATCTATATATAGTATATAAAAAGAAATGAAGAGAATCCTTACGAGCTTTAATACGTAAAATATTAGCTATATTGGCCCTTTCTCTAAAAGCCTTTACTTTAATATTAGAGCCTAAAATATTTCCGGTTAGGACGACCTTCGACCTTTAAAGCCGACCTTAATAATCGATCTTTATTATTAATCTTAACAGCTTATACCGCTATATAACTTATTTATTTATATTATATTATATTATTTTAAATTGAAATTATCATATTAAATTAAGTATTGTTATATATAAAGTATATTATATGTATTATATAATTAAATTATATATTATATTATATAATTCCTTTTAAAAGCTAATCCTCTTAAAGTTAATCTTTTATATTTATAAAGCTAGAAAAAAACCACTATATAAGATCTTATACCTCTATTATACTTAATAAAAATCATAATAAAGAAAAGTTAATAATTAATTATAGAACTACTTAATTCTTTTAAATATAATAGCGATAAAAGTAGGGTTATTTACTTTATTTATTTGATATATTTAGATTATTACACCTACCGCTATATCCCCCTTTTTATTATATGAAATATGTTTTTTGTTAATTTTGAAATAAACTTACTAACTTTATCATTATAAAGTTTTTGTTTTCTAAGTTAATATTTATTTTTATTTCTACTTAACCTAATCCTAAACCTATAAATTCCTAATGATTTAGAGCCTATAATCCACGCTTTAGTTATTTGAATTGATATATTTATCAAAAAAATTATAATTTTAGTATTATATATCAATATAAATATATATATAAAAATAAAAAAGTAAAATATATAATGTATATAATAAGTGAGTGAAATAGATAAACGAAGAAAATATAAAACCGCGACTATGTTATATAAAATAATAAATCTTAATACTTACCTTATTAATTTGATAAAACTATTTAGGATCCTTATTTTTAGATATTTTTTTATTAAATTAATATATTTATGTATTATATTTAATATTCCCGTAGAGATTATAGTATTATTAACCTATTTTAGTTTTTAGTTAGCGACTATTATTCTAGTAGGTTTTTTCTTTAACCTAAATTATAGCTTTTTTTTATATTTAAAGGTCTTTTTCCTTAATTATAATTAAGCTTCTTTTTTATTTAAAAAATATTTTTTTTAGCCTTTTAGTATTAATTAAATAGGTTATTTTCTTTTTAAAGGATCTAGTTTTTAGATTTTAATAAGGTAATTTAATATATAAACCTATAAGCCCTCTTAAATAAATACTTTATAGCTTTAATAATTAAAATTAAGGAGCTATTTTAATAATATATGATTTTATTTTTAATAAATTATAATTATAAAAATATTTTAGTTAAGTTATTTAGTATTTAAGAAGTCTATATTTGGGATATTATTAAAAAAGATTTTAAAGATATCGGAATACGTAACTTTATATTAAGTTTTAAAAATATACTCTTTATATAGTGGTTTTTTTCCAGCTTTATAGGCGCAAAAGATCAACCTCAACAGGATCAGCTTTCAAAAGAAATTATATAATACGGTACATAATACAACTATATAATACGCGTAATATACCCCATACATACGCTCAACTTAATATAATAATTTTAATCTAAAAGACACGATATAATACAGGTAATTAGGTTATTTATTACCAAAGATATATAAAACGACATACTCACACAGCGGCGCAGGCCGTTAAGGTCAACGGCAGAGGTCGATTATCAAGGTCGGCTACAAAGGTTAAAGGTAGAATTTACTAGAGATATTCTGAACTCTAACGTCGACGCAAAGGCTTCTAAAGAAAGGGCTAATATGGCCAGTATCTTACTACTCAGAGCTCGTAAAGATTCTTTCTATCCTTATCATATTCTATATTATACATAAGTACAGATACTACTTCACCACTTATAAGCAAAACCACCAAATAAACACTACCAAATAAATACTATAATATACCCCAGTCTATAAATAATATATAGTTAGCACTCGGTAGGCTAAGACACTCTTACCTAATAATATCAATTAGTAAATCGGCCCCTCTCGGGCTAGACGCCCTCGGCCAGCTTAACGCCGAAATAATCGTAGCTAATAAGGGTAAGCCTAAGGATTAATATAAAACCTTCCGGTAATATAGAATCCGCTTAAATAAGATTACTAATATTATAAATAGCTAGGTTAATATAGATTAAAAGATCTAGTAAATCGACATCGGGCTTAAAATTATATTTAAAAGAGCTTTTAATATAAGAAAGCGCCTTATTATAAACTAAAAGGTATTATTAAAAAGTTTATTAACCCGTATAGAAAAAAAAGCTATTATATTAGATCTAGTTACTTATATAGGCTAGTATTAAGAGGTCTTATATACGTTAAAGTAGGTAAAGTTGGCCGTCTGGGCGTAGGGCTAGAACTTGAAAGGAATATGGCGGAAGGTTAAGCGGAAGTTATTAATAGTTAGGAATATAGTGCAATATACCCAGTTTTCCTATCATATAATATATCGTATATATTAGTGCCCCGGCGGATGCCTCCGCTAAGGGGGAATATACTCTTTATATTTAAAAACATAAGCCCTATCTTTTTAAATTCTTTTTAGATATTTTTTTCTATAATCGATTATATAAAAGCCCTATAAAACGCTAAAAAGAAGTTCTTTTTAATAATATATATAT
This sequence comes from Colletotrichum godetiae, assembly GCF_030913485.1. Lineage (NCBI taxonomy): Eukaryota > Fungi > Ascomycota > Sordariomycetes > Glomerellales > Glomerellaceae > Colletotrichum > Colletotrichum godetiae. Next base: position 4,718 of record NW_026851382.1, read on the forward strand.
TATCCCGACGTATCTTATCCTTAATTTCTCGACTATATACCGTTTTAAAAGGCCTAAAATATCTAATATTTAAAGGCTAAAATAAATAAGATAAATAAGCCGGTATATATAGAATAATAATATTATTCTTTTTATAAAAAAGCTTAAAATCCATAAAATAATAATTTTTATATCCATCAATAATAAGGAAGTAATATTAACCTTTTTTATATAATTTTATATATTATTTAAAATACCGAGCTTAATCTAAGTTTTTTTTATTTATTATTTATTTATTTTTAAACGTTATAATAACTTAATTATAGAAGAAACTAGATTCTATATATTGAATAGAGAAGTAATATTAGCCTGTAATAATAATATATAATAGAACGCTATAACCTAATAAGTTAATAGCTTAAATAATTATAACCTATTTATAATTATTAAACTATATTAATTTCGTATTTAAATGCTTTTCGGTATTAATTATAATTATACCGGTTAAGATTTAGTTTATTATAAAGCTAGTTTCGTTAAAATTATAAATATTTAAATCTATAATACCGTATTTTATAATTATATTTACTATAAATAAGAATTATATATTTATTAAGATTAGATCTTTATATTAAGCCCTTTTATAGTCGTATTTATAAAGACAATATATTCGTAATTATAGTTATTATTTAATAAAGTTCGAAGTCTATCGTTTTTTAATAAAGAGCGTATTACGGTCGGTAAATAATTAAAAAAAAAATTTAATATTATAAAGCTAGGGAGGAAATAATCGGGAATCTAGGTCGAGGATATACTTAATTAGCTTCTTTTTTTTAAGAATCGTTAAATTACGTAAGTTCGGTATAGTATTTTATTATAATAGTATTCTTTTTAATTACTAAATTAATATAATATAGTTAATTAAATAAATTTTAGTTATAGCCTAAGCGCTTAGTTTTAAGTAATTTTAAATAGCCTAAAAGGTAAGCTAAATATTAGATTTTTTATTTTAGTATATTATAGTAAATTATAGAAGAAAAGCGCCCGATTATATTAAAGTAATATGGTTGCGGTTCTATGTTTTACTGGCTTATTTGTTTTATTCGCTTATTATATACGTTATTTTAATATAGGAATTAATATAAAGGTATAAAGAATTAATATAGCGGTATATACTTTATAGTAGTATATATATCTACTATTATAATTAACTCGAAATTTAAATATATTCTTATAAAAGTAGTAAAGGTAATTATAATAATATTTTATCGGTTCATAAATCTAGTACTCGTTTATAATAATATGTTTACTAGACCGTTCTTTATAGATCGTTAAAATAGTCCTAAAAATAATAAATTAATTAATATTTAACTACTTATACTTTAATTATAACGTCTAATTATGATAAATAATAAATTATTTAGATAATATTTAAAATAATATAGCCCCTCGGCGGAGGTATCCACCGGGGCACAAATATATATAATATATTATATAATGGGAAAACTAGGTATATTATACTATATTCCTAACTATTAATAGCTTCCGCCCGACCTTCTACCGCATGATTCTAGCCTTACGCCTAAGTAGCTAACTTTACCTACTTTAATATATATAAAACCTCCTAATACTAGCCTATATAGGTAACTAGGTCTAATATAATAGCTTTTTTTTCTATTAAGGTCTATAAACCTTTTAAATAATCTCTTTTTTTTTATAATATAAAATATCTTTATAAAATTAATTTTATAAAGTATAATTTTAAAGCCGATATTAAATTACTAGAACTTAACATTATATTTAATATAATTATTTATAATATTCGTAGTTTTATTTAACTAAATATTATATTTCTAAAAGGTATTATATTATTTTATTAATATATCTTTATAGGCTATAAGAACTAAGGTATCGAATAGGCTGAAGATTTGATCGAGCTTGAGAGGGGTAGATATATCTAGGACGATAAATATTATTAGTTAGTAGATATTTTTTTAATTCAATAGGTTTATTTAGTAGTTATATTTATAAGTAATAAAGTAGTATCTATATTTATATATATAATCTAGAATATAAAAAGAATAAAAAGAATATTTATAAGCTTTAGTATAGTAAAGTAGTAAGATATTAATTATATTAGCCCTTTCTCTAAAAACCTTTACTTTAATATTAAAGTTTAGAATATCTCTAGCGGCCTTCGACCTTTACTATTAACCTTAACGGCCCGTACCGCTATATAACCTACCTACTTATATTATATTATATTTTTAAGTCAAAATTATTATATTGAGTTAATCGTATATATAGGGTATATTACGTATATTATATAGTTAAATTACGTATTATATTATACAATTTCTTTTAAAAACTGATCCTATTAAGGTTGATCTTTTATGCCCATAAAGCTAGAAAAAAACCACTACATAAAATAATATAGCTACAAAATTCTTTATTTGCTATTATTTAATATTATTTCTTATTTATTGTATTATTTCTAATTATTAAATTATAATAGCTGTTTATTTATATAACTCTTTATTATTTTTCCTTTATTAAAAATACTAAATTAATTTCTTATTAAAATAAATCTAGGGCCTAACTAGAACTTAATTAACCGGCCTCTTATAAACCTTTAATCAAGGATAACTTATTATAACTTTTTAATAAGCGGCCTTATTTAAGGCCGGTCGAACTTTCATTACTATGTATTATAATATTTTAATATTAAGATTATTAACCCTATTAAGGTAGTATAAGCTCTATAGAAACTTATTATACTATATTTTTTTTTAATTTAGTATAAAGTCACGTTATAATTTTTAAGTTTAAGATCTAATAATAGGGGTTAAAAAAAGACGTTTCTTAAAGTTCCTATTATAAATAAACCTTTTATTTATTAAAAATGAATAATTCAGTTATTTTTAAAAAGATCTTATAGTAATATTAAATATTCAGCTTAATTAATATAAAATAATTATCATCATATTCCTTGATAAAGGGCGAAAATAGCTTTTTATTAAAGGGTATTATCTTATATATAAGCCGATATTATTTAATAATTAATTTAAAATACTTTAACGAAATTATAATTTAAAGTTTATTAAATATTTTAAATAAGCATTAATATATTTTCGGCTAATAAGTACCTTATCCTTTATATAGGCCTAGTAAAAACGTAGCTCCTAATCGTTAATTATATTCTATATAGTATTTATAAATTAATATAAGTAGCTAAGACTATTTAAAAAAATAGCCTTTAATATTATTATTATTTAATTTTATATCAAAAGTAATATAAATACCGAAGTTTTAATATCTATAAATTAAATAACGGGCTTATTATATTCTTACAAATAAATGTATAAAATAAAGGTAATATAAGATTAAGTATTATTATTAAATTTTTTATAAAGCTTCTTTTATATTCTTATAAAAAGATACTCGGTTTTAGTAAAATAATAAACTTCTATATTATAAATATATTATAATAAGTATAAAGAATAATTTAATTTGCCGTTATATTAATATATATACGGTCTTTATTACTAAGCTCCGCTATTACTTATATTATTAAATAAGGATCTTTTTATTAAACCTACTATTTTATTATTATTATTATCGGTTTTAAGCTATTTCTACTTAATTTGTTACCATATAATTATTATTGTAGATTATAATAAATAGATAAAAGCTATATTTAATAAAAAAATCCTAAATACTTAATAATAGCTTTATATTTATTATATTAATTCTAATATTATATTTAAAACTAAGCATTATTCAATTAATTGTTTTATATTTTTAAAGAGAAATCGAAAACCTTTCAACCATTTATTATTAATAAGATTAAATACTATATTATAAATAGACCTAAAGTGGGTCTATTTAATTAATTCCAAATAATAAAAGCTTAAATTAATTAATATTATAGGTATTATTAAAGCTAATTATTTTTAAGAATCGCTTCTATATTTAAAGATAATAAAAAAAGATCTAAATAAGCCTAATAAGGCGGTCTAGTTTATTATATCTTTCTTTTATACCTTTATAATTATTTATTGTCAATAACCGTAATTTTAAACCCTTTACTATTAAATTCTTATATCTTTTGAAGGACCGGGTTTATTAAATCGATTATATTAAAATAAGTATTATATAAGCTAATCTACTTAAGAGGTGTATTTATATCATTTTACAATATTTAATTTCTTAACTTTCATAAATATATTAAATTCATTAAAAAGGGCCTTTATAATAAGCTCTAGGCTATTTAAGATCGATAGGTTTAAAACAATATTAAAAAAAAAGAGAGAGGATTTTTTAAATTAAATATAATAAGAAGCTATAGTTTAGAAAGATAATAAATTTAAAAAAAGGGTTTTATTATAAACGTAAAGATAAAAGTAATAAGTTTCTTTAAGAACCCTATGTCTTTTATTAATAATAGCTTAACTTATATTATTAAAAAAGGGTAATTATTAACCTTTTATTTATATTAATAACTTATTAAATAAGCTTAAAAATATTATTAAATACTTTAAAATAGGCTATTAAAGGTCTTAATAATTATTATTAAAAGAAAATAGACTCTAATTTAATTAAATATAAAAAAGGTAGTATATTAAATATTTTATATCCTTTTTAAAAAAACGGCATATTGTTACGACTTAATATATATAACTAACCTAGAGGCTAGCTACCGGGCCACGGCGGCTATAATATACTATATATATATACGAAACTAGGATACGGTTATTCCTTATAGGACGGAAGAACTATAGAATAAATTACGTATTAATAAAATAAAGATTATATTAGATTATTTTAATTTAATATAATTCAGGGTCTAAACGATCATTCTAAATTAGAATGATCTAAAACGACCTAAAGAATAAAAGATATATTTAAGGATAAGACTTATATATAGGATAAATTTAAGCCGGGCTTAAAGATAGATTTTCTATAGCTTTTTTAATTATTAACTTTATATTAAATTTTATAATTATTCTTATTTACTTTTATTAAAAACCCTTTAATAAGATTATTATTAATTATTAAAGCTTTACTTTACGGTTTATAAAATATAACTCCCTCTAAAATTATCTAATAACCTTATTTATTATTATTTAGTTTTTATAGCCTAAATTTTTATAAACTTACCTTATTATAATTAGCTAGCCGTAATACTTTAATAGCTCTTATTTAATAAGTTTACTTTTCAAAAACTAATTAATAATAAAGAATAATATCTTTTTTTAATAATATACCCTTTATTACCTCTTCCTTTAAAAGAAAGTAGTTAAAGAACCTAGCTTAAGAACTAGCTATTATTGAGGATAACAAAATACCTAACGTTATTTATAACTCGGACGGGGACGTAATATTTAGTAAAGATATTTATTTTTAAATAAAGTATATTATTAATAAAAGTACTAAATATAATAAGAAACTAGTTAAGCTTTTTAATAATAATACCGCTTATTTAACTATTATTTAAAAGAAACATAATAAAGATATTATATATATACGATCTATACTAAATAAAATAATAACTACCCTAAAACTTAAAACTAATAAGTTTAGTAACCTAGTTTAAGAAGTTCGAACCTTTAGAGCTACCGCTAATATTATTAAAACCCTTATAAATAGTTAAGAAAAACTTAAGCTTAATATTTTAATTACTTTTAATAAAATTATAAAGAAATTTAAAAGATTACTAATTTAGATTAGGACCTATTAAACTTTCTATATTATAAACTTTTAATATAAAACCGAGTATATTATATATATAGCTACCTTTTTATAAAGATAAGCCCTCGAGTAGTTCGAACCTTATTAAAAAGACTTTTTTAATAATAATAGCTATTTTAAGAATTATAAAACCGAAACTATTACTATTTTCGATAATATAATAGGCTTTTAAGCTGCCCTTAAATTATTATTTTAAAATCTAGATGAAAAACGATAAGTAGAGTATAACTTAGTTAACCTTTAATAAACTAAGTCCGCCTTTTATTATATAGTTAAATTTAGAAAACTTTTAATATATCTCGACTTAATTAAAAAAACTTATATTTTTGCTTTTTATTCCGAATTAAAGGACAAAGTTAAGGATAAATTAGTTAAGATAAACTAACTTACTAAATTCCTATTTTATATAAAATAAGCTATTTAGATTAATATCCGACTTTATAAATAACGTAAAAAGGAAAAAAACGGTTAATAACCTTAACCGTTTTAAAAATAATAATTATTAATAAAAATAATAACTAATATCCTATAGATAATATAGTAGTCCTATAGACCTTAGTATTATTATTAAAGGACCCTCTATAAAGGACTTTAAATATTATAACTATAATAAACTAGGCTATATAGCCTAAAATTATAAATAGCCTAAGAGGCTTTAAGAGAAAGCTAAAACTATTAGTATAACTATTAAAGGCACCTTTAAATTAAATATTAAAATACCTTATAAATAACTTTTATAGACTAGATACTTTAATAATAATTACCTTATTTATTAAAAAAGTAAAGAATTAGTTGATTAGTATTTTAAGAAACCTAAGATATTTACTATAATAAAAATCTCAAACGATAAGAAAAATACTAAAACTTTAGCTATAATATAATAAGCCTTTAATATTAAACTCCTTTATAAGATTAACGAATACCTAAAAGATATTATTAAAAACGGTAATATCGTTCTATTATTATTAAATATTTAACTATTTATAAAAAATAATAAGATAAACTTTAAATAACTTAATAAAGTTATAATAATATCCGAAAATAAAGAATTAAAATTATCCTATAATTTAAACTAACTTCGTAATATTATATAATGATATGCTTAAAAAGAAGTTATTAGTAAAGATACCTATAAGAAAGATAACTTTAATTTTAAAGAGAATTAAATTATAGAACGACCTAAATAAAAGGAAATCTATTTATTATAAAATAACTAATTCGTCCTTTTTAAAGGAATAAATAACTATATTAGAGATATAGAGATATTATTAATAATTTAGAATATCCCTAAATTAATTTTAACTTATATATAATACAACGATATCTTTTAAGTAGAATACCTAATTAATAACTATTATTATTATTTTATTAAAAGAACGATAATTAATATTATTTACGACGGTTTATTAACGAATTAATTCTTAAAGCTTATTTAGAAATAGACCTATCTTTTTAGACTATAGATATAGAAAACAATAACGTCGTTACTTTCTCTTTAAATCTATATTACTTTATAAAGTATTTTAATAATATTAAAAAGGATTAGAATATATACTAATATAATAAATATAAAATCTATTTTATATTTAAATTATAAAAATAGCAACTCTTATAGGAAAAGATTTAAAAAGAATAATTAAGAATTAACTTATTTTAAGAAAACCTAGATAACCTTATTATTAATTTACAGGACTACCTATATAACCGATATATTTTAGATATTTAAATTAATATTAAGGTATTGAAGGATTACGAATCGTTTTTTAAAAAAAGAAACCTTATTTAAAAAAAACGATATTTAAAATATTATCGATATTCTATATTTTATTATAAAAAGATAAGGGCGAAGGGACTTAAAAGAAAACTATAAACGACTTATTTAAAAAGGATAAGTACCGGCTTTTAAATAGTTAAAAAACTAGAAATGCTAATTAAGTAAGGATAACAAAAGGTAAAATAAAGAATTAAGTCCTTTATAATAATTAATATAGATAATTCTGATTATTATATATTAAATATTTATATTTAAGGATATAAGATGTGCGCTATAATCGATAGCGGCGCCTAAGTAAATTATATATTACTTTAAGTAATAAAGAGATTTAAGATTAAATAAAAAATAAAGAGATTATTATACTTTCTTTATATATTTAAAGATAAACCGATTTAAGATAGCGATGGATATATATTTTAAAAGACTATACCCTTTTAAATAAATATTAACGATTAAATAGAATAAATTATTTATAATATTATAAAAATAAAAACAAACTAAGATATAATTCTAGGAATTATATAGTTAAAAAAAATATAATCTATAAATAAATTAAAATATAGGTTACTTTTAATAGATAAACTTAGTTACTAAATAATTTAAAAAAAAAGGGTTTAAATAAGTTTTATACGATATTTAACGAATAAAAAGGACCTAAATACCTTACCTATATTAAAAAAATAGAGCCGATTAGGATGATTATATCCGGTATAAATAATTAAGGATTAAATTTACTCTAGATTATATTTAAAGAGTACTAAAAATATACAAAACTATTTATTTTAAAAAAAGAATTTATAGGACTTTTAGAATATAGTAACTAAGATATAAAAATCAAATTTAAAAAAGGGATAACTATAGCTTAAATTTTATTTATTATATTTAATAAACGAACTAAAATCAGAAGAGCTTAATAAATATATTAATAAGAAACTAGAAAAAGGCTATATTAGACCTTCTTTATTTCCTACCGATATATCGCTTTTTTTTATCTTTGAAGGAAAAAACATAAGTTTAAACCTATAATTAATTATAAAAGACTTAATTCGATTATTAAAAGAAATTATTATCCTTTACCTCTTATTACCGAATTTAGAAATTTATTATATAGAGCTTAATAGTTTACTAAAATAGATCTTAAAAAAGCCTTTAATTAAATACGAATTAAAAAAGGCGATAAATAAAAAATAGCGTTCTAAATATATAAAGGACTTTTTAAGTACTTAGTTATACTTTTTAGACTTATTAACGTACCTACTATATTTTAAATAATAAAGAACTATGTTCTTAGAAAATATATAGATATTTTTATTATTATTTATATTAATAACGTATTTATCTTTTCCTTAGACTTTAAAATATATAAAGAATATATTTATAAGGTATTTTAGAAATTTTAGGATATTAAGCTCTATACCGAACCTAAAAAATACGAGTTTTATATTTAAAAGGTTAAATTTCTTAAATACGATATTATATTAAAATAAATATATATATAATTATTAAATATAGAAATAATTAGGGACTAGCCTATACCCTAGAATATTAAGGACGTATAAACCTTTTTAGGATTTATTAATTTCTATTAACGATTCCTTAAAAACTATATTAATATAATTAAACCCTTTAATAACCTAATTAAAAAAGATATACCGTTTATTTAGGATTTAGATTATAAAGAAGTATATATTAAAGTTAAGGATATAGTTATTTTCGAATTAATAACCATAATCCCCAATCTAAAACGACCTTTTAAAGTTAAGACCGATACTTTAGACTTTACTATAAAAGTAGTTTTAAGTTAACGAGATAAATAAAAAAAACTTTATTTTCATATATTCTATTTAAAGGTATTATATAGATTAAAATTAAATTAACAAATTTACGATAAGGAACTAATAGTTATAATTAAAATATTTTAAAAATAAAAACTATAATTATTAAGAACTAAGTATAAGGTTACGGTCTATATAGACTATAAGAACTTCGCTAATTTTATAATAAATAAAAATCTAAATAAATAGTAGATTAAATAAACTAAATTCTTTTTAGAGTTTAACTTCCGGATTATTTATTAAAAAGGATTAGAAAATAATAGAATAGATGCTTTTAATAAAGATTAGATTATAAAGTTACGGTCTTTAAAAAAATATAAGTTATTTTTAAATATGATAATAAAGGCGACCTTATATTTATTATTAAACTCTTTATAATAGCTAGGAAGGTTAATATTAGTATGACTAGAAAAGTAACCCCTAAGTTTATTATAAAAGTTTATAATATTAGGGTATACGGCTATTAAGGTATTATAAAAATATAGAAACGTATTAAATAATATTATAATAAATCTATAATATAAATAGAAGTTACTAATATAATAAAGGACTATAAAACTTATAAAAATAGTAAGAATAGCCCTTATAAGCCCTATAAAAAGCTATAACTATTAGTAATATTAATAGAACTATAGTAATTAATCTTTTAAGACTTTATTATTAAACTCCTTAAATCTAAAGAATTACTTATAATATATACTATAATAATATCTTAATTATTATCGACCGACTTATTAAATATATTTATTTTATACCCTATAAAGAAGTAAATAGTACTAAAGAACTAGTATATATATTCTTTAAAATAATAATTATAAACTACGGACTATTAAATAAAATCGTTTTCAATAAAAAATAAGCTATTTACCGTTAAGTTTTAAAGATCTTTAATTTTATAACTCAGCATAGACTATAAACTATTAACATCATTTTATTTATAAATTGATAAATAAATAAAAAGAATTAATTAGATTTTTAAAATATACCTTTATTATTATATAAATTATTAATAAGATAATTAGGTAGAACTTTTATTAATGGCCTAATTTATATATAATATAATAATAGGTAAAAGTATAAAGGAATCCCTATTTTAGCTTAATATTAGTTACTAACTAACTATTTATAGAGAACTATATAAAGGACTATTTATTATAAGAGTAGTAATAGATATAAAAAAACTTAAGGAAATCTAGGCTAAAGCTATAAAGAACCTTAAATTTATGTAAGAATATATAAAGAAATATATTAATAAATTAAGGATTAAAGGACTAATTTTTAAAGAAAGAGATAGCGCCTATTTTCTTTATTAAAATATTAAAATAAAGTAACTAAGTAATAAGTTATATTATAAAAAACTTAGACCTTTCGAAATTATCTAAAAAATCTTAAATATTAATTATAAATTAAGACTCCCTAATATTATAAAGTAGTACCCGGTTTTCTATATCTTACTTTCAAAGTTAATACCCTAAAGCTTATATATAAACGACTATATTATTATAGAACTAAACTAATTAAAATATAAAGTTAAACGGATTATCGATTATAAAATTAAGAATAAAATATAAGAATTCTTAATTAAAAAGAAAACCTATAGATATAAAGAAAATATATAGGAACTATATATTAATTTTTAAAATATATAATAATTTTTTTAATAATTATAAAGGAACAATTAAGCCCTAGAAGGCTTATTTATAATAAGAAGCCCTAGGTCTATAAACCTAGTCCTTAATAATAATTAATTAATCTTATTTAAAATACTTTAAATAGCTAAATTATTTATAATATATATCTTTTATATTTTTAAAGACCTCTTTTTAGCCTTTTATTTTTTAACTAACTATATTTATAACGGATAAAATCCGAATTATACTCCTTTAAAAACCGTTTTTATTTCCTAAGACGAGATAAATAACCTAAAGTAGTTATTAATTAAGTTTATAAAACTTCTAAGGCCTCCTCGGCCTCCTATTTTTTATATTCGATTTTCTTTTATTTTTTAAAATAACGATTTATTATAAATACGATTAGTATTATAATAAAATAAAAAATTAAAGAAAACTTACGAGCATTCGCTATATTATTATTATTATAATTTATTAAAATATAAGTAACGTACTCGTTATAATATTTTAAATTAGATAAATCTATTTTATATATATAGTTATATTAGAAATAAAGAGAATATAGTATTATGTTATAACCCCTATATTTAATAAAAATACCGAAAGCCTAACGATTATATTTAGTTTTATTATGACAATTTTTATAAAACTCGGATTTTTAAATACGACCTAATATAATATTAGGACATAGTAAGAAATAAAACTTAATAGACCTTAACCTAGGTTATAACTACTTATTTGTAAGTTTATAGGACTAGACTTTTAAAAAGAAGAGCTAATATTACGATTTAACATATATAACTAACCTAAAGGCTAATTATTAGGCTATAGCGGTTATAATTTTAAAGGGTATAGCTAAGTACTATAGCTAGGAAAGATATAAAAGGTAGGTCCAATATATTATATAAACTTAAACTTAATATTCTTATAAGGTTATTATAAGAATTAGCCTTTCTTTTTAAGCTAGGCTTTATTAAAGATTTGCTAAGCCTTAGCTATAGCCTTATAATTAAGTTATATTGAGCCTTAATTATAGCTTTATAGCTAAGCTAGGCTCGGTTAAGTACCCGTATATTAGTACTTTTATAATTACCCCCCTCTCCTTAAGCTTTAGCCCTTAAAATAATTATTTATTATATAATTTATTACCGACGGGTAGCCCTACTTTATTAATATGCCCGGTATCGTAAATCCGATAATTATTAATAAATCTTTATAGTCTATTTATTTTTAAAGCTAGCCCTTTTTATTTATAATAAAAATAATAACTTTATAAACTATTCCCGGCGGTTTTAATAATATAGGTTTTATTATATTAATTTAATTTTTTTATATTCCCTTTTTTATTACTAATTTATTATAATAACCGCCTTATTATTACCTATTATTAATATTTAATAATTAACTACCGTTATATAAAGGTCGTTAACGACCGCTTTCATATTATATATTCCCCTAAATAATGCCGTTATTTTAATATTCCTATCTCCTCGTTTTCTTATCTTCCTATCCCTTCGATATTCGATCGTCGTACTAAATTTTCCTTTATTAATAACGGACTTTTATACCCTTTTATAATAATTTTTCTATTTCCCGCCATACTCCCCTTATCTAACTAATCGCTACTAGAGGCGCCCCTTATTTAGGCTATCTTACCTAAACTTATTACGATATTACTAAATTCGTTTATTATACAGGCGAGTATATTAATATCTACGTTACTTATTCGACCTTAAAAAAAAATATTACTATAAATTCCGTAATAACTTACTAAATTATCTTTTATTAATTTATATTTATAGATTCCCGTCGAGCTTTATAGTGCCGCCTAAGTATATTAAAATACTTTTATTATTTTTTACTAAACTGCCGCCTATAATAATTATATTCTATTCTTTTGAATAATTATTCTTAATACCTTTAGCCGTATTAATATTATTTAAATAAATATAGGTAAACTTATTATTAACTTTTTATAAATTAAGGATATAAAAGGCGCCCTTAACCGGATCTAAATATAAGAACTTACTATAATCTATAAATACCTCTATCTTTAAATTCTAATTTTTATACGTTTATTACTCTTTTTTTATATATTTTTTTATTTATTTTTCCTTTTTAAGCTTGTTTAATTATAGATCCCTTTAATATTATGGATCGCTTAATTAGCCTCGAGCCCTTGTATTTCCATAATAATAGTCCTTTTATTTACCTTTATAATATTATTAACTAATTACTCTATAACGATATAATAAGCTAGGTCCTTAAGTCGGAAAAGGGTAAAATTATTAACTTTTAAATATTCTCTAAATAAATAACGTTTTACCGTAACGTTATTAAATATTTTAATAATCCCGTCCTTTAATATATAATCGGTCTTATTAGCTCCGTATTTATTAAATAATCGGCCCTATTATCGACCTCTATTAAATAGAACTTCGAAGCTTTAGTTAATTATAATATTAAAAGTAAAATAAAAAATAAAAAAGAGGGTAGCTTTATTATGTCCGATAAAGAAGATAGCGCTACCGAAGGTTTTATAATTAAGGGATTTAACGATAACGAACTTATTAATAATAACGATAACCTTATTAATAATAATAACGAACCTATCGGTAATAAATCCGTCCTTAAAATCTTTATTACTATATTATTAGTTATTATATTTAAAGTTATTATTATTAATCTTAAAAATATTAATAATAATAATAAGTATCCTATAAAGTATCGCTATCTTGCCTCCTTTATTTAAAGTCCTACCGCTAATTTAATTATAATAACTACTATATTATTTATCCTTAATTCCCTAACGATTAACCTTTTAAAAATACCTTCCGATATTACTATTACTAATTAGCCGCCTACCGACCTAAATATAATAACCCCTATATTACTTATCCTAGGCTCCTCAGTAACTAGTTTTTTACTAATAACTTTTAATAATATTATTACCGACTAGTTATATACTATTTTAAAAGATATTTACGATCTACCTACCCCTAACCTATTGATTATTAATCGTTTCTTTTAATCTCTTATCCTTCGTAATTCCCTAATTACTCTTAATACAAGTTTCGGTATTTATAATTTTTAAAATAACCTATAATATATTTACCGATCTATTATTTAGCTCCCTAATATTAGTTCCTTTAATCCTTTAAATAGCCCTATCGTTAAATTACCGAGCATTCTCCTTACTAATATTCCTAGCCTAATTACTACTTTTATCCCTTTGTTCTATAACGGTTTATTAATTAATTAATAATTATTCCTTTTAGCTTTTAATTCCTCCTTTTTATAAAAAGAGATTAAAGAAAAAAGGTATAAAAAAAATTAAAAAAAAATAAGTTTAATAAAAATAGCTTATAAAAGTATCGTTATCGTTATAAAAATAAGCTATAGCTCGGAGCTAATAATAAAGTTATATAAAAGGCCTTTATAGTTTTTAATCTTATTATTAATATTTTACTAACCCTTTATTTTATTAATCTTATCTTTCTTTTTTACTAAATACCGCTTATTTATTAAACCGAACCTTTTAAAAATATCCTTAATAAAACTTATACTTAGGTTACTTATAATATTGTTTGCTGAATTATTATCTTAATTCTTTATAATAATATAATTATATTCTTTACTCGTCTTATTTCTGGCTATATTATTTATTACGACCTAATACGTATTGCAAGACCAGGGCCTTACCCTATAAGACCTATAGCGGCTACTATATTATATATATAGGAATACGAATTTAAGGTAACTCCTCCCGGGACGGAAGAACTATAAATAAATTACGTAATTATAATTATATAATAAAATAAAGAACGGATACCTATAAATAAATAAAACGGACGATTATAAATAAATAAGATAGACGACTATTTAATAAACTATTAAATAACTATAAATAAAAACATCATAAAAGATATATTTAAAAACAAGACTTATATATAAGATAAACTTAAACCGGGCTTAAAGATAAACTTTCTATAACTTCTTTAATAATTAATTTAATATTAGATTTTATAATTATTTTTAGCTATCTTTATTAAGAACCTTTTTAATAAAACTATAATTAATCACTAAAGCCTTACCTATTTTACGACTTATAAATATAGCTTTAAAGAAGCTATTTATAACTACAATATACTATTTATTTAATATCGTAGCTTTAACTTTTATAAATATACTTATTATAACTAGCTAGCTATAACACTTTAATTACTCCTATTTAATAAGTTTACTCTATAAAAAACTAACTAAATAATATAAATATATCGACCATTAATAACAACAGTACTACGCAGCCCGTAAAAATAACTATACTAACTATTTAATAACTATATAATATAATATTTATTCTTAAAAATAAAAACGAGCAGCTTTATACTTAACTCTTAATACTATAACCTCCTTTTATACCTAAAGCTAAATACCCTAAACTAGAACCTTATAACGGGTCCCTAGATACCCTTTAAGGATTTCTTATATAAAGTAGGGCCTATATATACTACTATAGAACCTCCTTTTCTATTAAAATAAATAAAGTTTATTATATAGCTTTATTTTTTAAAAAAAATACCCTTACTTAATTCGAACCTTTTATAAAAAACTACTTAAAAAATGAATATAAACTCTAGGATAATGATATTAAAAAGATCTTTAATAATTATAAGGAGTTTAAGAAAAATTTAAAAAAACCTTCGGTAACCCCAATAAAAAACAAATTACTAAACAAAAACTCATAACTTTCACCTAAAAAGCCTTAACTAATAAATATATATTAAAATTCTAATAAACTACCTCCAAACTTAATTAAAATAACGATATATTTATAATAGCCTTTTATTATAGCTTAAAAAAGGAAATCAAGGACAAACTCTCCTAATAAGACCGACCAGACGAACTTTATAAATATATCGACATAACGGTTAAGATCGATAACCGCCTTTATAAACGACGTCTTAAATATAAAAAATAAAGCACCTAAAACAATCAACCTAAACCTAATATTAAACACAAATATAAACTAACAACCACTATAAACGGATATTATAGCGGACCTATAAATCTCAATATTATTAAAAAAAAGCAACCCTACCAAAAAAAAGAATTCAAATACTATAACTATAATAAAGCCGGATATATAGTAAGAAATTACCGATAACCTAAATATATTTAATATTACCCCGTTCCAAAAAAATAAACTAATTTCGTAATTAAAGAAGTTCCTTATATATAATAATTATAAATAATATACTATAACAACAACTATCTTACGTACTAAAAAAATAAAAAATAAATAGGATAATACCCTAAAAAACTTAAAAATAAAAATCAATTAAGATACAATACCATACCCCTACTAATTAAAACCCTAATAATAAAAAGAAAAAAAAATCCTAATTAAGTCTATCTATATAATAAAATAAGAAAACGAAAATAAAAAATTCATTTATAAAGTTAAAGAATAACTCGAAAACCTATTATGTAAAAATAAAATCGAAGTCATTAAAAGACCAGACCTTAATTTTAAAGAAATTAAAAAAAGGATTAATTTTTAAATTAATAAAAAACTATAAATTAGTTCTAATAGCTTTATCTTTAATAAAAATTTACCTTATAATTTAAATAAATTTTATAAAATCATACAACAATATACTTAAATAGAAATTAGTTAAAGATCCTATCCTAATATTAACGATATTAACTTTAAAAAAGATTCTAATAAATTAAAATATAAAAACATCGACCCGTTTAATAATAAATAAACCTTATAGTTCTATAAAACAGGGGAACCTAAAAAAATATCAATAATATCCCGAACTAAAAAAGATCACTCTCTATTCGATACTAAAGATATATTCTATAAGGAATTATTCTAAGTAAAATACCTAAATAATAAATACCTTTAATACCTTTTACCTAAAAAAAATAATTAATTCTACCTATAAAAACGCAATAATTAACCTATTAAAGACGTCTATATCGATAATTAATTACTAAATTAAATACTTATCTACTTTAATAAAACTAATAAAACGATTTTCGGACTAGACCTAAACTTTCCTATAAGTTATTAATATAATTAGGACATAGACTAGTACGAATATAGACACGACTAATATTAAATCTACTATATTTATAAAGTATAAATATAAAAAAAACGATAAAAATTAGTTAAATAAGAAAACCGATTAAGGAAAAAAATAACAAAAAACTAAGAAAGCTAATCATAAAGGAATAACGAGAAGTAAATATTAAAGATAAGTTCCTATATATAACTAGATAACGCAATAATACATATTTATTAATTTTACTTAATATATATAGACAAAGATTGCGCACTATAATCGACAGCGGCATATAAAAAAGTTATATATTATTAAAAATAATAAATAAACTCGATATATTATAAATATATAAAAATAACCTATACCGATTATAAAATATAAAAAGAGAAAGAGTTAGTTATAATAAAGGATATATCTATTAAGAGACCGTATACCTCTTAATAATTATTAATAATTATCAAAAATAACTACAATACGACATCATAAAAATTAAAAATATCGACGTTATTTTAAAAATCTTATAGTTATAAAAATATAACCTATAAGTAAACTAAATAACTAACTAAATTTAATAAAGAAACTTAGTTACTAAACGACCTAAAAAAAAGGGTTTAAACAAATTTATTACAATACCTAAAAAATAAAAATAAATATAATATATAGTTTTTATTAAAATAATAAAAAACTATAAAAATTTCGTACTAAATACTAACGATTAAGGATCGTAACGACTCTAAACTATACCTAAAGAGTACCGGAAATATATAAAACTATTTATAAAACTTAAAAAAATAGGATTACTAAAATATAATAGCTAAAATATAAAAATCGAACTTAAAAAAGGAATATAACCTAGGTTTTTCTTAATATACCCTATAAATTAAGAAAAATAAAAATACCTCAACAAATATATCGACAAAAAACTTAATAAAGGACATATTTAACTATTAAATTCTTCTATAAAAATACCCTTATTCTTTATACTAAAAAAAAAAAAAAAACCAAAACCTATTATTAATTATAAAAACCTCAATAAAATCACAAAAAAGAATTACTATCCTCTACCCCTTATCACTAAACTTAGGGACCTATTACATAGAGCTAGTAAGTTCATTATAATAAACCTTAAAAAAGTATTTAACTAAATTCAAATTAAATAAAAATAAAAATAAAAAACGATATTCTAAACTTATAAAGGACTTTTTAAATACTTCGTTATACCCTTCGGACTTATTAATATACCGGTAACCTTTTAAATAATAATTAACTATATACTCTAGGAGTATGTTAATATCTTTATTATCGTCTATATCGATAACGTCCTTATCTTCTCCCCTAACCTTAAAACACATAAAAAATATATCTATATAATATTTCAGAAACTCTAGGATATTAAACTATATACCGAACCTACTAAATATAAATTCTATATATAAAAAATAGATTTTTTTAAATATATTATTACGTTAAGGTAAATTTATATATAAGCTTTAAAAATAAAAGTAATTAAGGACTAGCCTATACCATAGAATATTAAAGACGTATAAAGATTCTTAAGATTTATTAATTTCTATTAACGATTCCTTAAAAACTATACTAATATTATTAGACCTTTTAATAACTTAATACAAAAAGATAACCTATTTATTTAGGACTTTAAATATAAAAAAGTATTTATTAAAGTTAAAAATATAGTCATCTCCGAACTAGTAACTATAATCCCGGACCCCTAAAAACCTTTTAAAATCAAGACCGATACCTTAAACTTCGTTATAAGAGCTATCCTAAAATAACGAAACGAATAAAGAAAACTTTACCTATATTACTTCTATTCTAAATTATTCTATAGAGTAGAGCTAAATTAATAAATATATAATAAGGAACTAATAACTATTATTAAAGTATTTCGAGAATAAAAATTATAATTATCTAGAATAAAATATAAAGTTATAATCTATATAGACTATAAAAATCTTATAAACTTCATAACAAATTAAAACCTAAATAAATAATAAATCAAATAGAGCGAGTTCCTATTAAAATACAACTTCCAAATTATTTATTAAAAAAGTTTAAAAAATAATAAAATAGACGCTCTTAGTAAAAGACCTAACTATAAAGTTACGGTCCCTAAAAAAACATAAATTATCCTTAAATAAAAAAAGGACGGTAACCTTATACTAACTATAAAGCTTTTTATACTAACTAAAAAAATTAATATTAGCCCGATTAGAAAAATAACCCCTAAGCTTATTATAAAAATTTATAATATACCCGCACATAGCTACTAAGGAGTTACTAAAACATAAAAACGGATTTAATAATACTATAATAAATCCGCTATATATACTAAAATTATAAACATAATTAAGGATTACACAATCTATAAAAAAAATAAAAATAGCCCGTATAAACCTTATAATAAACTATAACCACTATAACTACCTATAAAAATATAATAATCGATTATATAAGACTTTATTATTAAACTACTAAAATCCAAAAAACCACTTACAAATATATAATACGATAGTATTTTAATAATAATCGACTAACTTACTAAGTTCGCCTACTTTATACCCTATAAAGAATCCAATAGCGCAAAAAAATTAACATATATATTCTTTAAAAACGTTATTACTAACTACGGCAGGCCAAAAAAGATTATCTTTAATAAAAGCTCTCTATTTACTTCAAAATTTTAAAAATCTTTAATCTCGTAACTTAATATAAATTATAAACTATCAACCTCTTTTTACCTATAAACCGATAATTAAATAGAAAAAATTAATTAGATTCTCAAAACATATCTCTATTATTATATAAATTATAATTAGAATAATTAAATAATATTATTACTAATAGCCTAATTCATATATAATAATATAGTTAACAAAAATATAAAAAAATCTCCGTTCTACCTAAACTACGGATTTTAATTAATAATATATAGAGAAATATAATAAGGACTATAAGCTATAAAAATAATAATAAATATAGTAAAACTTAAGAAAATCTAAAAAAAAAATATCTTTAAATCTCAAATTCGTATATTAACATATAAAAAAAAACGTAAATAAATTAAGGATTAAAGGACTAACTTTAAAAAAAAAAGATAATACCTATCTTTTTCGCCATAATATCAAAACAAAATAACTAAATAACAAATTAAACTATAAAAAACTTAAACCTTTCGAAATCACCTAAAAAATCTTAAACGTTAATTATAAATTAAGACTCTTAAATATAATAAAATATTATCCAATCTTTTATATTTTATTT